>NC_061105.1:34574663-34599663 GCF_015104395.2 Macrobrachium nipponense
CCCTTTTTCATATTAGCATACTCGTAAGCAAGATGACACAAAGAGGAAAAGTCTCCGGAGAAACAGACAAGGGTTCCGACAGAAATGAATAGTGTGACCCTCCACTTAATGAAATATATTGCATCAAGATGTCGATAATTTGTGTGTAACAACGATAGTCTACGGGTATAAAACTATTTGCGTAGACACATCGTCGTCAAGCCACGGACCTGGCTTTTCTTAGCGGCTCACGGGCGCGAACCATCGAACCCAACAAATCTCTTATTGACTAAAAAATTCCCCTTCGGTTAAACATATATGAAAATATATTAATTCCGAGGTAGAGCGAATTAGGTATTAAAGGACATGTGTAGCTCGATGTATGTATATTGTATGTATATGAATCACGGTTATGTGATATGATCTATATATATATATATACATATATATATATATATATATATATGTGTGTGTGTGTGTGTGTGTGTGTGTGTGTGTGTATGTGTGTATTTGTGGACTATGTATATATATATATATAATATATAATATATATATATATATATATATATATATATATATATATTATGCACAGTCCAACGATATAAGTGTAACCTAAACATTAAAATATCAAGTGAAAATAAATCACGTCCTTCGACATAAACTAACTCTGGGGTATCCTGTGAGTACTGAAGAGAGGCGATTGATGTTATATCGCCGGTTCCATAACAACCACGGCTTTACAGAGAGAGAGAGAGAGAGACGAGAGAGAGAGAGAGAGAGAGAGAGAGAGAGAGAGAGAGAGAGAGATTCTGCCACTGAATATTTAATGATATACAAACCAGCATTGATAGGCATCATCTTCTAACGTTCGTCTCTCTCTCTCTCTCTCTCTCTCTCTCTCTCTCTCTCCTCTCTCTCTCTCTCTCTCATATTTATCTCGAAAAGCAACATGATGCTGGAAAAAAAGTTGATTTATCTATATCAATAGCTATATCTATTTATTCTATCTATAATATATTATATATATATATATATATATATATATATATATATATATATATATATATATATATATATATATATATATTCATGTTTAGATAGACAGATATACAGATATGGTATAATTCATAACAAAACCAGTTAATCCATTCGGTATCGTCACTTTTATCAATTTTTTTCATGTTTTTTCCAGCTCCTACAGCCATCAACCTTTCCTTTTTCTTCCGTAGCCATTCCATTAAATCTCCCTTTCATGTATGACATAGTCCTCACAATTTTCCTTTATCTCTTATGAATTCCCTTCCCTTTTTCTACTTCAACTTTTCCCGAGTTTTTCAATACGTTTATATAATTCGTTTTCCTGAAATTCATATATAAAATGTTTTGCTTCCTTTATAGTTTTTTCCATTCATATTACAACTCTTCCCTTCCTTAACCTAATACTACAACTCTCTCTCTCTCTCTCTCTCTCTCTCTCTCTCTCTCTCTCTCTCTCTCTCAAAGTCCTCCAGCTACAAAGAAAACAAAATATATTCTTGAAAGTATTCCTACGCAATCTGATGTAGCCCCTCTCTCTCTCTCTCTCTCTCTCTCTCTCTCTCTCTCTCTGCACTGTATCAAGTTCTTTTTCCCTTCCATTTTGACTATGGTTGCAAAACAAAAACTAACATAAAAGTCGCCTCAGAATGCCTACGTAATCTCGCGTTATCCCTTCCGCTTGCAATGTATTACAGAGACTTACACCGTGTTCCACCTCTTCGCCCTTGCATGCATGCAAAAAGACTTCTCTCTCTCTCTCTCTCTCTCTCTCTCTCTCTCTCTCTCTCTCTCTCTTTTATTAGATAATGTTGCCTGTGACCCTCTGCAAAACGAGAGCAAGTTAATTCACGCAATTTTACGGCTAAATTAAACTCAATGATCCAGCACGGTTCTCTTACGTCACTCTTGAGCAGCATATGTGATTTCTTGAGGAACTTCGCCACTGTCGTTGCGACGCCAGTTTACATCGATCAATCGGATGTTGATCCATCGCATATCAAATGACTTTATTTCTCTCTACTCAGTAATAGCACACAAAGTACTCTTTTGTTTATCTCTGAAAGTTCTGCATGGATTTCAATGACATTTCTTTGAGAAACTGGATACGGGTCAAGGAAGATTTGATTACTGGCTTTTATCACGTAGGTCGAAGTATGCAATGCATGATATCAACCTTACTACTCAATCAGTACATCATTTCTGAGTTTCGCTTACTCGGGGAGTAAGCCTACAAACTACTTTGTTGTTGATTTGGGGGGGGGGGGGGTGTATGAAAGGCCTATGGAAAATCCTAAAAGGGTCTGAATACGGTGTTTCGCTTTGAGTTAAAGATACAGGAATTTTAGTAAAGGATATTTATGATTTATTTATTAGAATGAAAACGTAAAAAACAAATGTTGGGCATGTTAATCAGTAAAGAAAAATTATTTCTAGTGAAATGTAGCGTATTTAATTTGATTTTTGTTGGTGAAACAAGGCTCTATTTGACTGTAGATTTTAGCACGTTTTAATTTATTTGGTGTACTGAATTTAGGCTATTTCTGTTCGACTATTTTGCGTTTAATTTGTGTCCTTTTCATTTGATCCTTGTTGTACTGAGTATGAGTATTAAGTAAGGAATATAATGTATGCAATTTATGCGCGAGGGGAAAATCTTGCCCGAGTCCCGAGTAAGCTGGAGGTCGCATCACGCTTGTTAAAGAATAAATAACACCGGTTACCAGCGCTGAGATGTACAACTAAATTTATTTAAGACACCAATTCCACTAAATAAAGAATTATTGGCGAAAGTGATCGGAGGAACAAGCAAAGTCCTTATCTAGTCCAGGTATGAAGGACGCACGAAGGCGAAGGGATGCTACAAGACTCCGAGAAATAACGAAGTATTCAGAGAATTCCGAAGCCATACATTAGAGACGAATAATTCTCCATGAGCTATACACTCAAGAGATGATGAACACTTAATGGCAACTTCACAGAGCTACAAATCTTCACTTACTAACTTCAGCATCCTCATAGAACCAAGAACTTCACAGTCATGCTACGTCATGGATCCGGGGAAGTTAAAGAGAAGTTCATACAGGAACTTGATGAATATGACTCAACAGATACGCCGAACTTCACGAAGGAAGGAAGTTCCTCCAAGCGAGAAAACGTCGTGATAGAGGAACTCCACATGAATTCCACCTATCACGGGAACTACACAATTCTCAAAAACATCGTCAATAGATAGAACTTCGAAAAATCAATGAAAGTCACACATCTATTCAACTTCAGTATAGGAGTAAACATGAACTCTACCAAGAAGTTCACAAAGACACGATTGAACTGAACTGAACTACGGATGGGGGGAATTTTATAATCAGGAAATCCGAAACACAGTGTTGCGAATCTTCATACATCCAATTAACTTAGTGACTAAAGAAAACAAGAAGTTTACCGAGTTACCGAGTCATACCAGCGAACTTCACAGATCCAAGGAACTTCCAGAATCCTGTTCTGTCTTCCCTCATGAAGATCATTAATTAGTTCGCCTCGGATAATTATTCTTAGGGGCGATAATGATACTGGAATTCCTTATCCAAGTTCCACAGCAGAGAGAGAGAGAGAGAAGAGAGAGAGAGATAGTTCAATGTAAATTCATAACATCTAACCTGATCTAGAGAGAGAGAGACTCATTCTCACCTTCCCTTTTGTCAATGTCTATTCGGTAACTATGATGACCACACCTACACTTTCCCCTTGATCCTCTTTTTCCCACATCTATGACATCCTCCCCCCAACCCCCACCTCCCCCCTTTACGAAAAAGTCACCATTTCACCCCCCTCCTTTGTCACTCTCTCATATCTACTTCACCCTCTTCTCCTGCTTTGTCAGTGTTGCTCGATCCGCCTGCCAGTTATTCAATCCTTCCCAGGAATTCGCTCTAGAACAACAGCTCTCTGTCTATCTCTCTCTCTTTCTCTCTTTCTCCCGCATTCCTCCGAAGTCTGTGTCCCATTTTCTCATTATTTCGCTTCCTTCCCCATTCCCTACCCCACCCTCCAAATCAAGGAAGACTCTCTCTCTCTCTCTCTCTCTCTCTCTCTCTCTCTCTCTCTCTCTGAGAGCGGAGATGCTTCACCATCTCTGTGCGGGTTTTCTTTATCGTTTCAGTTTGCGCACGAGCAGTTCTACGTATTCCCATGGCCAGTTATGACGTCATGCATTTCCGAAATATTAGACACTATTACATCTGCGTATTTGCACAGACAACCGTTGTGAGATCGCAGATGTACTTCTACTAATCGCACCGGTAATGCATTAGGCTCTAAAGCAATTAAAGTGATATACATTACATACTCCTAATTATTTGCATTGCACTGCATCCAATGATGCAAAATACAAAGCTATACGCAAAGGATAAATGAAACTTTATACAAGAATTTCTCACTGAATCGTCTCACCCACAGGAATTTTACACTAAAAATGCTATTTACGATATATTTTGCATAATATACAATGCACGATGTAATTCTGAGGAAATATTATATAGCATTTTTTTTACGAGAAAATAATAAAAACTAAATATACAACCATTTGTTTTTCGTCTCTATAAACTATCATGTAACTGTGTTTTGGCCAAAAAAATACCTCAAAATGGTATTTCCTTTCAAAATACTATAATAAGACGGGGAAAATAACCCAAATCAAACTCGGCCAAAGAAAGAGAAGTTCATTTTTGATTCTCAAGAAACGGTTCTTACTTAAGGATGACTTTTGGATAAGGACCAGATAACCAACCCTACGTTCACACCTAACTACAAAAACGAGCAAAGGAAAAAACAAAAGTCTGGCAGTAACAGAAAGTAGTTCCGCGTTAGAAGAGTGGTTTACGTGTTCGCCTACGATTCGGTAGTCGCGCGTTCGATTCCCCCGCTTTGCCAACGTGGAATCAAGACGAATTTGTTTCTGGTGATTAGAAATTCATCTCTCGATATAATGTGGTTCGGAATCTACAATAAACTGTAGGTCCCGTTGCTATGTAACCAGTTGGTACTCAGCCATGTCAAAATATCTAAACCCTTAGGGCCAGCCCTAGGAAAGCTGTTAATCAGCTCAGTGGTCTGGTTAAACTAAGATATACTTTAATAGCAAAGAGTGAATACATGAGGTCAAAGGTGATTAGTTGACCCCCATTCTGGGTTAGAGAAAGCCAGTCCTATGCCAGCACAAAGGTGGTAGAGTGTTTAAGGAGTTGATTAAGAGGCCTGATGAGGACCTATATACACTCCTTAGTTTCTTTTATAATTCGGGCAATTCTTGAATATTGTGCTAGTATGTAAATAACAATAAGTCTGATGCTTTGTTTTATTTTACTCACTTTTCTTTTTCCTCTTTTACCTCTATTTTGCTTTATTCCTCTTTACTTCAATTCTTTTCTCTCTCCTTTCTTCGCTTTTAAACATTCTGTTATGTAACAGCTAAGCTTAGCAATATCGTTAGACTTGTTCCGTACAAATGTATGTTCACGTAGACTAATAAAAATTATTATTATTATTATTATTATTATTATTATTATTATTATTATTATTATTATTATTAGAATACGAATAAGAACCGAGAGAGAATCCAGTTCAAAGAGCAAGAAAGACTAAATCAACTAATGCATGAAAAAAATGGCGTTGCAATATTCGAGGTCACCGACAAGCTTAGCACACAAGAATAAAAAACGAAGGGAGGCCGCACAAACCCCAAACCATGAGAGAACAAATGGCGTCGCAATACTCGAGGTCACAGCTTGAAAAGTAAATGAATTAAAGAGAAATTGAAACTCAACTGACGATACCATTAGGAAGGAAGAGCCAAGAATGATTAATTACCCTGTGGAAAGCGACGCCGGACCCACACATCCTACATACAGCAAATTCGGCCGCTACGAATTCTAACAAATTCAATCGACACTCACAGAGGAAATGATTCCAATGAATTCCGACATTACCGAAGGTCGAAATGGCTGAGCAAAGACTTCATATACCGATAATCAAATGCTGAAATCATCAGCAACTCTCGACAGCTGAATCCCAAATTAATTTATCAGGAGTAAAAGGCGCGAACGAATTCACTTTCATTCGGATTAATCGACAAAACTCAAAGTAAAGATTGACCTCGTCTATAAATCCCCCTCATATTGAAGAAAATCACTCACCAAATTAATCGACAGTAAACGATCGAGTCAGTCACCACAGAATGAATCGTTTCGCTGCGATCTGAGGGAAGCTCGAATTCAATCACCTACAATCACCTACGGGAGATTGATTGAATCAGTCGACGGAGGAAGGGCAAATAAATCATCGAAGATGAATTTAATCTCCAGTCTCATCAGCGATACTCCGGGGAGAGAGAGAGAGAGAGAGAGAGAGAGAGAGAGAGAGAGAGAGAGAGAGAGAATCCATGACAACGTAAGGCAACACAAACAAAGAGAGAGAGAGAGAGAGAGAGAGAGAGAGAGAGAATGTAAAGCACCTCAAACAGGAGAGAGAGAGAGAGAGAGAGAGAGAGAGAGAGAGAGAGAGAGAGAGAGAGAGAGAGGCTGTCTACATAAATAGCTCCACAAATCGGCTCCAATGAGCAAATTGCTCCTTCCCAAAGGCACAGGGGTTGTTGGAAATCTGGGCACACACAGATACACACAAACGCAAGCATTCACGTACACAGAAGCACACAGCAAATTAGTCAAAGTGCGTTCAAGGTGACGAATGTAAAGCATACTAAAGTCCGTGTGTGTGTGTGTGTTTGTGTAAGTATATGTGTATATATACGCATATGTACCATTTGCTGGCGGCTTAATCTGTAAAAAATAATATATAGTATTATTAATCGTGCTGAGAGAGAGAGAGAGAGAGAGAGAGAGAGAGAGAGAGAGAGAGAGAGATACTCTTGTCCTAATTAATATGCAGAAAGGGGCTGGTGGAAAGGAAAAAATTGGCCAAGTATTAAACTGATATAGATGAGGAATATCTATCTCTCTCTCTCTCTCTCTCTCTCTCTCTCTCTCTCTCTCTCTCTCTCTCTCTCTCTCTGTTCAATCTAATTACAATAATTATTTCAGTATAATTTATCATAATTACTATAACTATCACCAAGTTACAAACATGACTGGAAAAGAAGGATACTTCCAGCCACTCCAGTGAGAAAACTAAATAAAAAACAAATATCATTAAAATCTAAATAAAAGACAAATATTAATGTAAAGAAACTAAATAAAAAAACAAAATATCATTAATGTAAAGAACTAGCAGAGAGAAGAATACAACATCAAACACATGAATTAGGAGTCTACACTGAGTGTCCTTAATAAAAAAAAAAAAGTTTCAAAGTTCCATCGAATCGAATGCCAGATCACAGCTGGAAAACCGGCATGCAGACGATGGTCATAATTAGGATACATTCTAAACAGCCTGAACAACAACCTTATGAAACGACGGCTCCAGAGAGTTATACCGGGAAAAGAAATACAAAATTTAATGGCGCATACATTTTAACCAAACAATTCAGGTCACCGGCAGCTGTTGAAGATAGTACGGCGGAACAACATTCAAAAATGGAATAATAAGATAATCTGAAATATTTCTACGGGATATAGGTTTACCAATATCCTGAAAGCATTTCTCAACGAACCAATTCAGCCGAAGAAGTAGAGATGGGCAGGAGACTTTTCTCAACGGTGAATTTGCAGTTAAAATTAAAAAATGGAAGAATAAGAGAATCTGAAATATTTCCACGGGATATAGGAAGGTTCTCCAATGTCCTGAAAGCCTTTCTCAACGAACCGAAGAAGTAGAGATGCGCAGGACACTTTTCTCAACAGTGAATTTGCAGTGAAAATTGAGGCGTAGAATTTTAAACGAGTTATATGTGATAAAAAAAAAAAAAGGAGCCACAGAAGGAATGATGTGGGGTGATGGGAACAGCGCCCTAGATCTACGTCTAATAATAATGTGAGTTTTGTTAGATTGGGAGAATCCACAGTCCTAGACCTATAATGCGTCAAGAATTGTTACGGTTTAAGTTGATCCCCCCATCATTTGCACCATGCGCTAATGTTAGCTAATTCTCGTTTGAGTGATTCAGCAGCAACCACAGGCCTGTAATCTGGAGATGGAGCTGATGCAAGCAGAGGATCACGCTTGTTCCCAGAGCCAAATTCCTATAACGTCTTAAACCCATGCAGCCAAGATCATTTAGGACTTTTGTCATTCGCGCTTGGGGCCAACGACCTCACGGAGCTGTCTCCCTCGTCCTATTTCCAACATCTCTTAATGAACAGGAACACATACTTGATAATGAGTTGGCCAAGTTCCTGGGTATCCTACCGAGTTAGCAGCCATGTTACGATGCCCCAAGTCATTCAAGTGACCCCAAGACAAGGGCACGACTCTCACTTTCATCGGCGGGAGGAATTGTTTCTAGTTCCATAGCCAGTGCTGACACCATTATTCCACTCCAATATATATATATACATATATATATATATATATATATTATATACTATAAATATATTAATAGATGTATATATATATATATATATTATATATATATATAGATACACTAATATATAATATACACACATATACATACAGTCTTGCTGTTAGCGTCGTCAGTATTTTTTTGTTAAGATACATTCATACAGGCATACGTGTGTACATTTTCACTGAGATACGTACAAGAATGGGTGCATACGTATATTAGAAAAGAAAATATAAATAATAATACTAATAACTCAATAATAATAATAATAATAAAATAATAATAATAATAATAATAATAATAAATAAAACTCAATAATAGCGAAGAAATCTAAAATGGTGTAAAAGTAAATATATTCTCGTTCTCAATCAGATAGAGGAGAATCGAGCAGGTTCTCGAAACGTCCCTTTTGAATATAGTCTAAATATATATTAGCACTTCGCCAATTTATTGAATCGTACGATTATGAAATTTTTCTGATAATAATAATAATAATAATAATAATAATAATATAATAATAATAATAATAATAATAATAATAATGCCAGAATTTACAGAATTGATTTCATACAGAATTTTGTATAAAATCAATCCTGCCATACTTAATAATAATAATAAAATAATAAATAATAATAATAATAATAATAATAATAATAATAATAATAATAATAATATCGGCAGTAACCATCCATTTAAGCTATTATTATTGAATCTGATTGCTGCTATGCTAATGGCATTGTAGCAGCAATCAAATTCAATAATAATAATAATAATAATAATAATAATAATGAACAGAATTCAGAATATGGTGAAACTTAAAAAATAATCCTCGAAACGAATTCCCTCACCATCATTGGGAAGCGCGCCCTTGATTTTTCTGACCAAACCATCATGTTTACGACTTGGAAACCCGATCCGATTGCCCATCTGCACGCGATGAAATGGCTTCAAGATATGAATAAAAGTGGGATCTCTCTCTCTCTCTCTCTCTCTCTCTCTCTCTCTCCTCTCTCTGATGCTGATCTTTGACGTTTAATATCACTCTGGTGTTCCACCGAGTTTGGCATTAGAGCAATAGTTCTCTCTCTCTCTCTCTCTCTCTCTCTCTCTCTCTCTCTGTAGTGTCGCTGACCTACGGTAAAATGTCGGTCTACTTATGGTAATAATATTAATAATGCTAATATGTCTTTCTTTTTTTGGGTGTAGCGGCCATGTAATGCTGTGACACTCGTTTTGGCTTACTATCTCTCTCTCTCTCTCTCTCTCTCTCTCTCTCTCTCTCTCTCTCTCTGCCCACCCCCTACATCAAGTAACCCGCAAACATTTAATCATTCACTGCCCAGGTGATCTTTGGTGGAACGTTGCCATTTTAATACAATACATTTCTCTCTTGTGAAGTTGACCTTTAATGATGAGACGGTAGTTTAGAACACAAATATTCTCTCTCTCTCTCTCTCTCTCTCTCTCTCTCTCTCTCTCTCTCTCTAGCTTTGCAGCATACGCCGTTCTCCACGAGTTATTAAAGAGAACATGAACAAGGATGCTGCCCATTAAAGCGCATCTAATATCAACTAAAGCTGGACTCAATACGTGAGGCTCCCTCCCTTCCCCCTCTCCCCCTCCTCCCCCTCCCAGGTTTCGAAATAGAGGCAGGGGCAGAGCAGCTCTGGTGTCGAGAGCTTCAAGTGTTTTCCTACTCTTGGTGGTGGTGTTCGTGCTTCAATTGTTTTTATTAGCATTAGAATTCTTGACACTTTCCAAACTTTTTTTTTTTGTTCTTACATATTATAAGTTCAGTCGTCTTGGTGGTTCAAATACTTTCCATGATGTTGGCGCGGTTATCATATTTTGGAAGTTCGGTAATTTAAATGATGATAGCATAGTTCACACCCATAATTATTATTATTATTATTATTATTATTATTATTATTATTATTATTATTATTATTGGGAAAGAAAATCCACAGTAGTATGCCTGTTTGATATCGTTATTTAAAATATACGTACAGCTGCATATATTTTAAATAACAAAATCCAACAGGTATACTACTGTAGATTTACTTTCCCATTTTATTGACTTGTGTGATTATGAGTTTTTTTTGGATTATTATTATTATTATTATTATTATTATTATTAGCTT
Source organism: Macrobrachium nipponense (assembly GCF_015104395.2). Taxonomy (NCBI): domain Eukaryota; kingdom Metazoa; phylum Arthropoda; class Malacostraca; order Decapoda; family Palaemonidae; genus Macrobrachium; species Macrobrachium nipponense. Next base: position 34,585,332 of record NC_061105.1, read on the forward strand.
ATTCATTATTATTATTATTATTATTATTATTTCAGTAGATGAAACCTACCACCATGGAACAAGCACACCAAAGGGGCCACTGACTTGAAATTCAAACTTCCAAAAAAATGTTGGTTTCAATCTACCACCGCAGACCCCACACTGCGGCTGTAACTGATCATGATGCAGAGCCAGTGATTTTTCATCGCCCTGGGGGAGACGAGAACCCGCTACATCTGAGTGGCGTTCCACGACACTAACCACTATGCCAGCAGACCAGGAAAAGAGACAGATTGATTGTAGTTACCGACTTCAGAAATAAATATCTTGGACTGTACAGATCTTTTTTAAAGCCTAAATTGGCTTTCGTCATTTTGCATTCGCCATCCTAAACTATAGTAGATTCACATCAACGACGCTCCTGATTGGTTGTTGATTAAGCCAATCACAGGGCTGGAAACTCTCAGTCTCCTTAAGAGAGTTCACATAGGCAGGATGTATGTTACCACCTCTCCTGAGGGATACTTTTGAAAGACGTATCCCTCAAGAAAAGGTGGAGCATACATCCTAACTATGTGAAATATCTCAAGAGACTGAGAGTTTCCAGCCCTGTGATTGGCTTAATCAACAACCAATCATGAGCGTCGTATGGGACGGGCCCTAGACACCAGAGGCACGGTTGATGTGAATCTACTGCAGGTTGATGCTTACCATTCCTCAATGGTTACGATGCTCTGATGGGTCATTATTGTTGGTAAGGTGGAATCCAAAGGTCCATATGGACCTGTCTTCACATCCCCTTCAGCTAAACCAACCAACCAACCTTCTGATGGTATGACTAACTTTGATTTTATATATTCAATGGCCTCTGAGCAGAGTTTATATACTATGTGGGTTTAATATTAACTTTTTTTTCAGTGCCTTTGATCATTTCGTTCGTTCCATGAGTTCGGCTCAGAGGAAATTCAGCGGGATCTGTTCATCAAAGGAAATATCATGGCTTCTGGTGATTGACAGATCGCTCTCTCTCTCTCTCTCTGGCTTCCGTCAACTCCCGGGAACTTCTTGGCTTCTTTCTTCTTTACAGCTTTTCATGGTCCCGGCCAAAATCAACTTTCATAGCGATGGTTAATATTATTTCTTTAACGATAAAAAATTTTCTTTTCGAGTCGATATAACACACACACACACACACACACACACACACACACACACACACACACACACACATATATATATATATATATATATATATATATATATATATAATATATTGGGCTTGTTCCATATGAATCGGGTTCATCTTCTTGAATAATAATATACATATACATAGAAACAAAATTATATATAATAATAATATAAAAATCTATTTATTATTATATATATATATATATATAGATATATCTATACATATATATATATATATACATTATATTATATAAGGAGAGAGAGAGAGAGAGATTGAGAGCCAGAGAGAGAGGAGAGAGAGAATATCCCATTTTCTTCGTTTGGTTTTCCTGCAGTTCATTTTTTGTTCCCTACTTTCTTCATACCCATCGCTTTTTATTCCTGCATATAAATCTGTCCTCATTTCCGCTCATTTTTACCAATTCTCTCTCTCTCTCTCTCTCTCTCTCTGTATCGCCATCTCCGATGAAAAATGGGTGCATTTATTTCTACCAGGGGAAACACAACTCGTTTTCTCCTCGTCCCAAACAGAACCCGCCCTTGAAATCTCGTTTTGCTTTGCCTCTTCTTCCTTCTTCCAAGTTTCTTATTTCCTGCTGTTTCCCTCCAAGTGGCCCCCCTCTCTCTCTCTCTCTCTCTCTCTCTCTCTCTCTCTCTCTCTCTCTCTCTCTCTCCAACAAATGCATTACTTAGCCACTCTCTCCATCCAGCATCCTACTCAACACCACTTTTGGGTTTATTCAAATTTCCTGTAGATTGGGAGACAGAGAGGTCGCTGGGTTGAGAGTAAAGTAGAAGCTGTAGCAGAGCAATGAGGTATTTATGGCCTATGTCCGGACGCGTATGGCCTATCTACATTATGTATGTCTAGAGAGAGAGAGAGAGAGAGAGAGAGAGAGAGAGAGAGAGAGAGAGAGAGGAGCCTAAGTGTTTCCTAGTTATAATTGAAGCCTCTGGCAAACATTACAGTTAGGACAAGTCCTCCTGAACAGCAAAAATGAGTGAACTTCCAAACTCACGTAATACCTGACAGTTGAAATGTACCATAAGCAGTCAATTCCCATTACCTTGACGCCTAGACTGAGATTGTTATAAGTCAGACTAATGTGCCACTGGGAGGTAAATTTGCCATTTTAATCTAAGATGTGGGACCGTCATCCAAGCAATTGCATGGAGGTATTTCGCAAGGGACGCCCCTTTAAAGGCATAAAAAAAAAAAAAAATAGAAAAGCAGCTCTCCTAGGGCTGGCCCGAAGGATTACATATTTTCACGTGGCTAGGAAACAATCGATTACTTAGCAACGGGACCTATACGGCTTATTGTGAGATCCGAACCACATTATATCGAGAAATGAATTCCTAATCACCAGGAATAAATTCCTCTGATTCCACGTTGGTAGAACGGGGAATCGAACTTCGGACTAACAAAATGGTAGGCGAGGACGTAAACCACTCGTCCAACGAGGAACTAATTAACCCCCCGGGAAAGAGGCTGAATGGAGGGTATATTTTTAGCATCGTTTACCAGCTTGTATAAGGGCCAAGTATGAGTTCATTCAAATTTGATATGGATAAGACCGGGGATCGAGAATGCTTTTTTTCGGCGTTAGAGGAGGCAATTAGAGAGAGAGAGAGAGAGAGAGAGAGAGAGAGAGAGAGAGAGAGAGAGAACTTTTCCCTCGAGTGGAGGCAACTGCTCTCTCAGTTCTTCCTAATTCCGATCTGTTCAGATGTTATGGAAGGGGTCGTGTTTGTCTCCTCATAGAGAGAGAGAGAGAGAGAGAGAGAGAGAGAGAGAGAGAGAGAGAGAGAGAGAGAGCCAGGCACATCCTCAACCTGTCTCCGGCCCAGTCTTCACAGGATGGCTTGAAAGTATCCTCATCCTTTCTTCCCACCACCTCCATTATATCCTATCCCGTGACCTTTTGATTTGCAACGCCTGCATTCGATAATTCGAAACGAAATAACCTTAATAGCCACCGTTAGTGTGACGTCACGTTACCAGATCACTGTAGTGTAATTATATCCATCCTAACTTTTATCATTGTATCCGCAGTCTATAACATCAACTGGTCAATGAATGATCAATTCTTTAATGACCTTTTTTGTGTGATGTCGGTTCCTTACATCAAAATTCCAACCATTAAAGATATTAACAAAATCTTAACAAATTATCCTCCCGTAACGCCAGCTTGCAACATCAGTCAATCAGCAGGCGATTAATTAAGGACCTTTTATACTGTATAATGTCACTGCGACATGAAAATATCAACGATTACATCCTTATTCGGTCATTGGGAATAGAAAACGTCAGCAATAAATCTATCAGGAAACTCCTGTTGATATTTGTTATTGAGACACCAAGTTTTTTTTATTTCACTTGATCAAGTAATACATTCTTTCTGGCCAAATCAAAATGGTCTGGGCAATACACAAGTGTTTTGATCTGAGGTCTACAAAATGGCACAATATTTTTTTTATCGTTTTATTTTATTTATTTTTATTTTATTATTCGGTTAGTTTTATTTATTCATAGTTTATTTATAATTTTTATTTTTTATCATATTTATTTATTCATGTATATTTTTTTTTTTTCTGCCTGCCGTTAAACATCCCCAGCTGATACCAATGAGACTGAGTTTGGATCTGACTGCCCGATGTACTGCAGTAATTGAACGTTAATAAAACTTTTATATATAATGATATATATATATATATATATATATATATATATATATATATATATATATATATATATATATATATATATATATATCGAACTACAAATGTCCTTTAATATCTAATTCGCTCTAACCTCGGCAATTTATATATTTCCATATATTTAACCGAGGGGGAATTAGTAAAGCGCCAATTCTATTTAGCTTAATAAATTCCCCCTCGCGTTAAACATATATGATATATTAATTCCGAAGTAGAGCGAATTAGATATTAAAGGACATTTGTTAGTTCGATATATGTATATGAACACGGTAATGATACACTTATTTATATAATATATATATACGTATATATATATATGATATATATACATATTATATATATATGTGTGTGTGTGTCTGTGTATTCAAATACCTGTTATCGAGATGAATATCCACAGGTATCATGGATTCACTATCAACCATAAATATTGCTAACTAACAAGACAATAACACCAAGTGCTGCACACTCCAAGAATAAAAAAAAAAAAAAAAAAAAAAAAAAAAAAAATTGAAGGAAATCAAACTAAAAGTGCATAAACCCTTCAGTGAGGAGTCTCCATTCCACTGATCAACGATAACAGCTGCGGATATTTATCATTTAGACTGGGGGCACTCATTACATGGCAGCAACTAAACATGGGCATCTCCCATCAAGCAATGTCCCGCCTAGGTTGGACACGAACATACATGCATACATACAAACATACATACGCAACAGTGCCTGTCTCACGCAGGCATACATACATGCATGCATACACATTCAAGCAGTGGCTGCCTAAGACACACAAACACGTACAATACATACATACACAGTAGCACTGTTCCTACTTCTTCATGTGAAACATACCAAGTGGATCTCCGGGTCTCTTGGTTACAGATGTCCTGAAAGGAGGAGGAGGAGGAGGAGGAGGAGATATAAGCCGGGTGGAAGGAGGGAGAGGACTGAGTAGTGAAAGGGGATGAGACAAGAAACAGAGAGAGAGAGAGAGAGAGAGAGAGAGAGAGAGTGTCTTCGCTAAAGAAATTACACCAAAAGGAGGCAATTAAGAGGTTTTTTTTAGCAAAGATTTCGAGGGAAAGAGAACTTTCTTGAAATAATGAAAGTAAGCCTGAGAGAGAGAGAGAGAGAGAGAGAGAGAGAGAGAGAGAGAGAGAGAGAGAGAGACCTTTAAGCCTTGTCGCTGACATGCCATTGACCGCTGAACTCGCAGCAGCATAGAGAATACAGATACTAGTGCCATTAGACGCAGTAGCAGTGTCAGCTTTAACAAAGATAATAGTATAAGCAGTAACTACAATGGCAGCAGTACCAACATAAGTACCAGTAGCAGTGTCATTACTACAATGAAAATGACCACAAATTTACCAGCAACTGAAACAGTAAGAGAGGCACCAAACAAAGAGAGAATACCGTAGCATTAATAGCAGCGATAACAGCTCTCTCTCTCTCTCTCTCTCGTAGTAAAAAAGGGTATCGAGAGTAGACTCCGAGGGGCTCTGTGGCACCGTGCCAAGTGGGAGGGAATATAAATTGACGATTAAGAGAACTTGGGTTGACTATAGTATGTATAAGATGGGTCCATCTCTTGAATAGGGTGCAAGCGAGGGGTACGCACGGGTGTGACCTGGGGCGAGGGAGGGAGGGGGAGGGGGTAGGAAGAAATGGGAAATTCAGAGGCGAGATTACTGGGGCACGAAGATTCTGAATGGCTTCACGAAGAATCCGCGTTGAGCCTCGAATTGGAATCTTTAACATTTTAGGTCTATAAACATACAGAGAGAGAGAGAGAGAGGAGAGAGAGATTTTTTTGAGAGAGAGAGAGAGAGAGAGAGTTTATATCCCGTTGCAAGTATTGAGGTCACTAATATAAAGGACTCATTTGACAATATTTACAACTGAAGTCTGGCATAAATAAGCAAACAATTCCAAAAAAAAATCATCCAAATACACAAACTACCAGATAATCACGTACTTGAATTCCGCTCACCCATCTATCCCCCCCCACCTCCCCGCCCCCCCCCAAAACCCCTTTACCCCCTTCCAGCCACATGGAAAGAGCTTCGTGAGAGAGACCACATGGAAGAGCCGCATGAAAGACATACAAAATGTCCACATAACCTCATCCTCAAGACAACAAAATCACTGTTGAAAGGAACTTTCTCCATCTCAAACCCCATCGGCTCCTTGGGCCAACTATATATAACAAGGCCGGACCTCGTACCGTCAAGGACCAATTCTGAGTCTCGGACCACAAATTTGATAGCCTTTGAAAGAGAGAGAGAGAGAGAGGGAGAGAGAGAGAGAGAGAGAGAGAGAGAGAGAGCATATGCTTATGCAAGCGCTTGTCTGTCAGCATGTACTCGACAGCATGGTGGAAAAGAAAGGACTCCTGTACGTATGTATGTGTTACATATACTGTAAATATATATATATTATAATATATATATATATATATATATATATATATATATATATATATATATATATTGCAAATTTCTTTCTCCGACTTCTTGTAGACAGACATGCAAACAAACAAGACGAGGGTGATCATAACCTTCTTCGTTTCGTCAGTTCTCTGATGGGAAAAAACAGCAAATAAGAGCAAAATGCCATTCAAGATAAGAAAAAAGAAACTAGAAAAAAATACAGAATTCCTCTGGACACAAACGGGATAGAAAAACAACAGAAGAATCTCATGAAAAAACGAGAAAAAAAAAGTCGACTTTAGGAAAAACAGAAACAAAGATCCTTCTTGAGAAAAAATGCGAAAGAAAAATGTTGGGTAACAAAACAAGAGAAAAAAAAAAAAGTTGAACAGCTGAGTGTTACAATAGAGAAAAGTAGGTGACTTAGTTCATTCCTAAACAATCTATTATTATCATCGTTATTATCTGCAATGACCACACATTTGGACAGTACGACTCAAACGCATTACATTATACAGAGACGAAAGAAAAGCAAAATCAAAGAGCCAGGAGAAAGAAAGGAAAATGGAACCATGAGAAGAATGGAGGCAGAACGGGAGAAAAACTTGCGAAACCTTCAGCTATAACACGAACGTGTTTCTTGTTGCAACTCTGCGCCTGCTGCTAGTAGCCAAGCGTTTGCTCTAGCTTGGATATGCTTCTGAATTTGTATACGTATGCTGATATCCGCGTATCTGCTGGCTACATCTAAAGGAGTATCTGTGTACCTATGTTCGTGCACGGTTATAAATGATGCCTTCCTGCGTATCTATGTTCAAGCACGGTTGTAAATGATGCCTTCCTGCGTATCTACGTTCAAGCACGGTTGTAAATGATGCCTTCCTGCGTATCTATGTTCAAGCACGGTTGTAAATGATGCCTTCCTGCGTATCTATGTTCATTCACGGTTGTAAATGATGCCTTCCTGCGTATCTATGTTCAAGCACGGTTGCAAGTAATGCCTTCCTGCGTATCTATGTTCAAGTGAATATTTAGTCCGTTACGTACGTTAGCCCTTCCATGATTACGTAAAGGGTAACTATATACTGGTTTGCCTATGGGTACCCCCTTAACTTCGTTAGTATAAACGCATACTGCGTCTATGTGCAGACCAAGGACCTTGGTCCAGGCCATGACATACGAATAAGTATACGTACGCAATATGCATGCGCTCGTTTATATGCTTTCGCAGTATGTGCGTTTTTGTCGATGGTTACGTAAGTACGAGCTCATGAATGACGTGCACGAGTACCGTGCTTCCTTCCCCTGCTGACAAGGGCGCTGCTTAGGACCAGTAGGAGGATCTTTGATGCTCTCCAGACGTGCGCGACGGCGCGCATACTGACGCTGTCACTCTCTCATCTCCTTTTCGTCAGAGCCAAGAGAGAGAGAGAGAGAGAGAGAGAGAGAGAGAGAGAGAGAGAGAAATATTGGTCAATTTACATATTTACATTAACAAATTGCTTTCATGTGAAAACAGAAAATTATTTCGAATTATGAGAGAGAGAGAGAGAGAGAGAGAGAGAGCTGTTGTTCAATGTACATTAACAGCTTACTTCCATAATAAAACAGAACATTATTTAGATACAATATGAGAGAGAGAGAGAGAGAGAGAGAGAGAGAGAGAGAGAGAGAGAGAGAGGGGGGGGGGGTATTGGATTATTCACATTGAAAATTGCTTGTATATGAAAACGGAAAATGATTTAGAGAGAGAGAGAGAGAGAGAGAGAGAGAGAGAGAGAGAGAGAGAGAGAGGAGCTAGTGCCCAATTTATATCAATTAGCAGAGCGCTTCTCTACTAGAGCAGAACATTTGAAAATACGAGAGAGAGAGAGAGAGAGAGAGAGAGACCTTACCTTACAGACCTTACAGTTCGTTCGGTCCGGGTTGGCCCCAGTCCCTCAGTGTGAGGCGCCTCTAATGTCTACCAGAGAGTTGCTAGTACATCTTCCGGTATATTTTGCATCTTCCAATCTTGGATGGTCTGGGATGCAGTTTAGATATTTGTCGAGCTTATTCTTAAACACATCTACGCTCACTCCTGATATATTCCTCAGATGAGCTGGCAACGCATTGAATAGACGCTGCATTATCGATGCTGGTGCGTAGTGGATTAATGTCCTGTGTGCTTTCCTTATTCTCCTGGTATAGTTTTGGGCACACTATTAATCTACCTCTGCTTGCTCTTTCTGATATTTTTAGTTCCATGATATTTTCTGTTATTCCTTCTATCTGTTTCCATGCCTGAATTATCATGTAGCTGTTCTTCTCTCCTTTCTAGACTATATAATTTTAAGGATTGTAGTCTTTCCCAGTAGTCTAGGTCCTTAACTTCTTCTATTCATTCTAGCTGTAAAGGACCTTTGTACACCTCTCTATTTGTGCAATATCCTTTTTGATAGTGTGGGTACCATATCATATTGCAATATTCAAGTGGACTACGAACATATGTTTTATAAAGCATAATCATGTGTTCAGCTTTCTTGTTTTGAAGTGCCGTAACAACATTCCCATTTTTGCTTTACACTTTGCCACAGAATTGCTATTTGATCATTGCATAACATGTTCCTATTCATCATCACACCAAGGTCTTTAACTGCTTCCTTATTTGTGATTGTCTCATTATTAGGTCCCCTATATGCCATATAGCTTTGCTTCTCTGTCTCCATAATTTATTGATTTCAATTTATCATCGAGTTTAAATACCATCCTATTTACCTCTGCCCATCATATACTTTGTTAAGGTCTCTTTGTAGAGCGTTCCTATCTTCATCACAAGTAATTTCTCTACTTATTCTTGTGTCATCAGCGAAACTACTCACTGACCGAATCCTTAACATTACTGTCCCCTATGGTCTTCAATCATAATAACAAACAATATTGCAGCTAGCACCGTACCTTGTGGCACACCGGATATTACCTTGGTTTCATCCGATTTTCTCATCGTTTGCAATAACTATCTGTTTTCTGTTGTGTAAAACAAAATTCTTTTTAACCATCTTCCTACTTTATCTACGATATTGTGTTTTTCTAATTTTCTTTGCTAATATATTATGGTCTACTTTGTCAAAAGCTTTTGCAAAGTCTAAATAAACCACATCTGTTTCATTTCCGCTTTTCATATTTTTGAATATTTCTCTACGGTGGACTAACAGTTTGGGTTTTGTGTACTTTTTCCGGGTACGAAACCGTGTTGTCCTATATTAAAAAAAAAAACAAATTATTTTTTATTAAAATGTTTCATAATATTTTTCTTCATTACCCTTTCATACACTTTCATAATATGTGATGTTTAGACTCACAGGCCTATAATACTTTGCCTCTAGTCTTGATCCACTTTTGAAAGTAGGGGTGATATATGCTAATTTGTGCTCATCATAAATCTTGCCTGTATCTACACTTTGTCTTAATAATATTGCAAGTGGCTTTGCGATAGAATGAACTACTTTCTTAACAAAATAGCAGGGACTCCATCCGGGGCCAATCCGGGCCCTGACCATCCGACCCTGCAGGCCGCTCCATTTTTAATTTCATTAATTGCCTGCACAATATCAGCTTCATTAATTTCTATGTCAGCTAAATATTCACTATTTTCTTCCCTTACTTCTATATCATTATCTTCATTATCTATTCTAGGGGTGACAATTCTCTCTTATATCGTTCTGCCAGTATGTTGCAAATTTCCTTTTTTTCATTCGTTAAATCTCCCTTCAATTCTCAGAGGGCCTATTTCTATTCTTCTTTTTATCATCTTCTTCGCATATGAGTATAATAGTTTGGGGTTTTGCTTGATATTTAATAGGGTTTTTTTTCTTCCAAGTCCCGTTTTTCATTTTCTTTTGATTGTATAATCTTTTGTTCTGCATTTTCTATCTTACTTTTTAGTTCTATAACTTTCCATGCATTTTTTTCTTTTGCAAGACCTTTTTTTCCACTTTCTGATTTTCTGGAACAAGATCCTTCTGTCTCTTGGTATGCATGAATGATGTTTACTTTTCTTCTTCGGTATATATTTTTCCACTATTTTCTCCAATATTTTTATATAATATCTCCGTATTTACCCTTATGTCATCACTTACGAAAATGTTATCCCATCCCAATCTTGTTTAATTCTTCAATTAATTTCTGACCATTTTATATTTTTTACTGTAGAAGTTTGTATTTTCCATATCCTTCCCACTTTTTCATTTCTTGCTTATCTCTATTTTTCACTTTGCTTTGGAATGAACTGTTAATTCTATGACATTATGGTCTGAAATACTCGCATTATAAACTATTATTTCTTTAACCATATCATCTCGTTTCACAAATACTAGGTCTAAAGTATTTTCCTTTCTTGTTGCAGGTGATTTATTTTGTTGAATGTTGTATTCTAGTAGCATATCTAATAGCTTTTCAAATTGCCTCTTATCTTCTGCACTACTATTACTCTCTTTTTTTATATGTATAAGTACAACCACCATCTCCTATTCGTTCTTTCCATTCTACGAAAGGAAAGTTGAAGTCACCAGATAGGAGAATAGTCCAGTCCTTGTGATTTCTACATATATCATCCAATTTTTCATTATTAAGTCAAACTCTTTAGTATTAGGGAGGTCTATATATTACTATGTTCATCAATTTTTTTCAGATTCAAATTCTAACCGCTATTAGTTTCACATTCTGAGTTACTATATTTCTCATATATTTTTCCTTGTTTTTTTTGTCTTTTTCCCATATATTGCGGTTCCCCCTTGATTCCTATTTTTTTTCTATCTGATCTATAAGTTTAGAAAAACCCTTTTATTTGATCATCATTCCCAGTCTCTTGGAATACCCAGGTTTCACTTATATTCATTATATCTATTTTCTTTTCATTTTGGGTTAGTTCTTCTAAGTACTCTATTTTTCTTTTTTGAGTTACTCGTAACTAACCCTGCGCATTCATCACTATGATGGTTTGCGTGTTTTTCCCCCTCCTTCATTTAATACTGGTAGTATAGGATTTTCCCATGTCTCTTTCCTGTTCTGGTATGTTGTTCTTTTTTCATTTTCCAGAAAATTCTGACATTAAAAAAATCCACTTTTCCATAAGATTTGATCTTCCTTCATCATAATTTTATTTTTTTTTTTTTTTTTCATTTTATTTTGTGTCTGAATCTGCAATTTCTTCCGTCCGTTCTGCAATATCCTCTTGCATAATAAATACAGTTATTATCTCTTGAGTAGAATTTCGGAGCTGATGCTTTGAAATTTTTTTGCTGACACCTCTGCATATCTCATTGGTGGTTTGCTTTTCTCTTTTACCTGATATTCTTGATTTCTCTCTTTATTTGTTTCTTTCTTATTTTGGATTTTATTACTTGGTTGGTTATTTATTTGATTATGATTCATGGCTACAGGGTGCATATATTTGCATTTTTTGTCGAACTTACATCCTTTTCCTTCTTTTAGGTTTTTACATATTTTTGGATGCAGATCTCTGCAATCATCCCCATATCCATCTAAGTATGCACATTTACCATATATTTCATAGTTTTGACATATCTTAGGATGTTTGTAGTAACATCTTTCTCCAAATCTGCAATTCCCTCTTTTCAAAAGGTTGCAGATTTTGTCTTTCTTGTCTATTTTTTTTCCTCTTTCCCCGTCATTGTGTAGATCTGGGTAGAGCCTCTTCGGGATTTGCTTTTCTGTTGTCATATCGTAGTTTATTTCTTCGTAGGTATGCTGCTTTATTGCCTCATAGATGTAGTATCAATGAGTATCTCTTGCATCCATACTTTTATCTTGTTCTTTGTTTTCCATTATTTTTTTTTTCTGTCATTTCATTTTTTTGTTTACTTCTCTTCCGTTTTTCCTCTTCTTCTTTTTCTTCTTCTTCTTCCTCTTCATCTTCTTCTTCATCCTCAACTATTTGTACAATTCAATCTTGATTTATTTAGCAAAACATTGTCTATCCATGATAGACATGTTGGAACCCAAAAAACTTTCTTGTATTCTTGTTTTCTCAAATAAATTTGCTATTAAAAAAACCTCAGCACACTGTTGGAGGTTATGGGGTCTGGAATGTTGCATGAAGGCACATTTTCCTGATTAGGTTTTGTGGATTGACTATGGCTATACCAAACCTTACACAGGTTTGCATCTGCTTTTGGCCAATTCTTTTTTCCTAATGCATCAATTGGAGGTATTCACTAAGAGTTCACCCTTATTCAATTTTCATTTCGTCGGAACTATGTTGGTTTTTATGTATATTTTTCTTTAATGAGTCTCTTGGACCACGTTGGATTTTATTGTTTGGAACTTTCGTTCAATTTATTTTCCTAAGGAATTTGTTTTCCATTAAGATTTGGTTCCCCCAGTGTTGGAACGGGGATTATATCCTTCTTAATATATCTATTGAATGCCTTTTATGAATCTTTTTTGGTTTTAGGACTGTGCTGGATTTCATAGATGAGGAAATGCCAGTTCCCTTCCATGCCTACCCTTCCAATCCCGTATTGGGCGAATCTGCTAAACAACCGTCCAAATTGAGCCACCTCTTCCAACCCGCCAGTTGGGAACTTACTTGCCAATCTTGTTCTTTTGAGATTTTAGTATTGACACTTGATAACATAACACTTAGGAAGACGCTTTATCCTAACTATTTTTCACAACTAATCTTTATCAACCGATAGTTTCCCACCGAACAACTTTTTTTTTTTTTCTAGCATATTTCGCAAATTCTAGTCGTATGGTTAAACTTGTGATATCTGTTGATATTAATTCTGGACCCTTCACGCGGGGTACGTCCCCCCTCACCACGCCAAGATGGCTACTAACGAGAGAGAGAGAGAGAGCGAGAGGAAGCCATCCCAATATATACATTAAAGAGACATTCAGCAACAAATCTCAATGATTTTCTGTAATAAAGAAAAAGAGGACAGAAATCCCCAGCAAACGCAGCCCTTCTCCGATGTCTAAAGCAGAAATCGTCCAAGTTTCTCTAAAATATCAGTCGTTGTCAAGTCAATGAAAGGAGGAGGAGGAGGAGGAGGAGGAGGAGGAGGAGGAGGAGGAGGCCAGTCCACACCCTCCAGACTTCACGGCTTCCACAGCCAATTAAAGAAATTGCCAGCCATTTTGTTTCTGCTGATGTATACGATCGTCTGCAAATGTTCGGGCAATTTCCAACGGATGCGCCAAAGCCAATTCGTTGCCATTAGAGCGAAAGAATGCCCCGTTTATAAAGTAAGCCTAGCTGCGCGGATAATCGCTATACGGATTTCCTACACGAGGCTGCAACCGCATTTATCTGGTAACAGCCAGAGAGAGAGAGAGAGATAGAGAGAGAGAGAGAGAGAGAGAGATGATGGCAATGACGAACATCCCTAAAATATATATGACAACGCTGAGCTGAATTCGCCAAGAAACGTTCTGAAATGCTATTACAATTTGCATTCGGATTGAGTTACCAAACCTCATCACTTTTTCAACGAACCTGTGGGGACTTATCAAACGTCCTTGCGGTTTTATTTTTTTAATCTTTGCTTCAGAATTCACCTCCTACATCCGTTTTCCATGACTTACAACCTTCTAGTAATCCATACCAGTCTCTATTTTTCCCGGTTCCGTCAAGCCAGGGCTAGAAAAGGACAAAAGTTTATCACTCCCATTGCGCTCTGCAGTAAAAAAAAAAAAAGAAATGAGAAAACGTGGAGACAGACCTGGGAAAATCATGCCAATCGGAGAATGCTAATCCGTAACTAATTCAAGTTCTAATTGGGTGAAATCAGGCTGCTCCATAAACTCACTCAACACCGAGAGGGATTGCGCGACTCTAATTAACGCCCTGATTGAAAAGAAAGCTCTCAAGCACAAATGACTGCAGACGTCTGTGAGTTAACCCTGCAATTTGCAACACGGAACGGTTGCCAATCCAACATAGATCTCTGTGGATGATAAGCACTCCTCCTCCTCCTCCTCCTCCTCTTCATCCTATAACATTTGCATCAATA
>NC_061105.1:34604663-34612163 GCF_015104395.2 Macrobrachium nipponense
CATTACAATTAAATAAAGAGGTAAAGAGAACATACAATAAAACGAAGAGGTAATGGGAATATTACAGTAAAAGAAAAAAGGTAATGGGAACATTACATTACAAAATAAAATGAAGCTCTGTAATGGGAATATTACGTCAAAATGAAGAGGTAAATGGAACATTACACTAGAACGAAGAGATAATGGGAACAACACAATAAAATGAAGAGGTAAAGGGAATGTTACAATAAAAAGAAGAAGAGGTAAATGGAAATATTACATTATAAACGAAGATGTAAAAGGAAACACAACAATTACCGAAGAGGTAAAGGGAGTTGTACAATAAAAAAAAGAGAGGTAAAGGGAACAGTACAATTAAATAAAGAGGTAAAGAGAACATACAATAAAACGAAGAGGTAAATAATATTTACAGTCAAACAACAAAAAAGGAATGGGAACATTCAATAACAAAATTAAAATTTAAGCTCTGTAATGGGAATATTACGACAAAAAAAAATTGAAAGGTAAATGGAACATTACAATAGAACGAAGAGATAATGGGAACAACACAATAAAATTAAGAGGTAAAGGGAATGTCACAATAAAAAGAAGAGGTAAAGGGATCATTACAATAATACGAAGAGGTAAAGAAAAAAAAAAGAGGTAAAGGGAACATTACAATAAAATGAAGAGGTAATGGGAACATTACAATAAAATTAAGAGGTAAAAAGAACATTATAGTAAAACGAAGAGGTAATGGGAACATCACAATTAAATGAAGAGGTAATGAGAACATTACAATAAAACAAAGAGGTAAAGAGAACATTACAATAAAACACAGAGGTAATGGGAACATTACAGTTAAATAATAAAAGGTAATGGGAACATTACAATAAAAATAAAATGAAGAGGTAATGGGAACATTACAATAAAATGAAGAGGTAATGGGAACATTACAATAAAATGAAGAGGTAATGGGAACATTACAATAGAACGAAGAGATAATGGGAACAATACAATAAAATGAAGAGGCAATGGCAACATTACAATAAAAAGAAGAAAGAGGTAAAGGGAACATACAATATAACGAAGAGGTAATGGGAACATTACAATGGAGTAGAAATAAACTATGGTTGACAAGAATATCGCAAAAACAACACTAGAGCCAAATTTTTAACATATGGTGAATGATGTCTATGACAGCCTGTTGTGAGCTGTGACTACACTGCTGCAGGAAAGGGTTGCATCAGCGGGTTAAACGGATGTGGAACAAAGTGAAATTCTATGTCTGGAGCCTGAGCCACGAGAAACAATGAAGATAGTCGAAAGAGTGCCAGTTCTAGTGCAAGGCTCTTTGACCGTCATAGGGAACAACTGCAGACAACGCAAGACCTCTAGCGTCTGATACAAAACGATGAAAAACGAGATACAATTTTCCAACAGCCTATCGCAGTATCCCACCCAAGCAACAAAGCATCCCAATAGACGCTGCTTCCCCAAAAATCTTCTTATCTCTCCATTTCATCTTGTATGCAAACCCTTTTGTGTCTGGGAGGAACCACTGGGAACACCCAGAACCATCCCGGCACCTGAGTGAAAACTGACCTTCGGTCGCCTATCCGTACAGGCGAAAATGACGAGGGTCAAACTGATCATCATTCCTGTGACGCTAAAGTCTTCCTTCCGCCACCAGGCTGGAAAAGCGAAATTGGGCACGATAAGACCCCAATACACTAAGGAAGCTAAAGTCTTCTTGCGTCGCCTGGCGGAAAGGCGAAAATGGCAAAGACGAGCGAGTCAATATTGACATTCTGAAAGATTTACACATCCAACGACGCTGATGCAGTTGAGAAAGAGTGAGTGTAAACACTGAAAGCTGAAGGCACAGAGGAAATTGTAGCGCTGACGCCACTACCGCTCTCTTGATGTGCTGCTTCTTGGCAGTTTCTCTCTCTCTCTCTCTCTCTCTCTCTCTCTCTCTCTCTCTCTCTCTCTCTCTCTCTCGCTCAAGTAAAGGTATACATTTGCCTCGTATCAAAAACTGGAGATTCAATGAACATTCACAATAACAGTAAAAATAATCTAGTTTCCAGATAAAATACGGTAGGCCCAACAAGTTATGAAAAAAGTAGCAATAATAATAATTCTTACCTTGTATTAAAATCGTTAATAAAACGCGCCATTCTGACCCTGACGGTTATTCACGGGATGCAGATAACCTTGGTACCGTTTGGTGTAATATTATTGCGTAATGTTATTGCAGGACCGTACAATAACGATAAACCATGGCAACTGTCACGGTATTGCATACCATAAGCATACCTACTGTCACGAAAGGGCTTTTGTTCACTATTTATTCTTTCATTACGGAACAATATAGAAGCATTCCGGTCGTCCATAGGGCCCTATATTATTATTATTATTATAGCGGTGCCTGTTGCTCGTTTCCAGTTTATAATTCATTCTTATTTCAATGAGGGAAAAGCAGACAGACAATTAATATATTCCACATGTTCCAATAATAATAATAATAATAATAATAATAATAATAATAATAATAATAATAATAATAATAATAATAATAAAATACAATGCGCAACTGGAATACAATACTTACAAGCTCTGGAATAAGACTAGCAGAGGTTAATATCAGGAGAGGGATCTTCCAGGGCGACTCACTGTCCCCACTACTCTTCGTAGTAGCCATGATTCCCATGACAAAAGTACTACAGAAGATGGATGCCGGCTACCAACTCAAGAAAAGAGGCAACAGAATCAACCATCTGATGTTCATGGACGACATCAAGCTGTATGGTAAGAGCATCAAGGAAATAGATACCCTAATCCAGACTGTAAGGATTGTATCTGGGGACATCAGGATGGAGTTTGGAATAGAAAAATGCGCCTTAGTCAACATACAAAAAGGCAAAGTAACGACAACTGAAGGGATAAAGCTACCAGATGGGAGCAACATCAAACACATAGATGAGACAGGATACAAATACCTGGGAATAATGGAAGGAGGAGATATAAAACACCAAGAGATGAAGGACACGATCAGGAAAGAATATATGCAGAGACTCAAGGCGATACTCAAGTCAAAACTCAACGCCGGGAAATATGATAAAAGCCATAAAACACATGGGCAGTGCCAGTAATCAGATACAGCGCAGGAATAGTGGGAATGGACGAAGGCAGAGCTCCGCAGCATAGATCAGAAAACCAGGAAACATATGACAATACACAAAGCACTACACCCAAGAGCAAATACGGACAGACTATACATAACACGAAAGGAAGGAGGGAGAGGACTACTAAGTATAGAGGACTGCGTCAACATCGAAAACAGAGCAATGGGGCAATATCTGAAAACCAGTGAAGACGAGTGGCTAAAGAGTGCATGGGAGAAGGACTAATAAAAGCAGACGAAGACCCAGAAAATATACAGAGACAGGAGAAAGACAGAAAGAACAGAGGACTGGCACAACAAACCAATGCACGGACAATACATGAGACAGACTAAAGAACTAGCCAGCGATGACACATGGCAATGGCTACAGAGGGGAGAGCTAAAGAAGGAAACTGAAGGAATGAAACAGCGGCACAAGATCAGGCCCTAAGAACCAGATATGTTCAAAGTACGATAGACGGAAATAACATCTCTCCCATATGTAGGAAGTGCAATACGAAAAGTGAAACCATAAACCACATAGCAAGTGAATGCCCGGCACTTGCACAGAACCAGTACAAAAAGAGGCATGATTCAGTAGCAAAAGCCCTCCACTGGAGCCTGTGCAAGAAACATCAGCTACCTTGCAGTAATAAGTGGTACGCAGCACCAACCTGAAGGAGTGATAGAAAACGATCGGGCAAAGATCCTCTGGGACTATGGTATCAGAACGGATAGGGTGATACGTGCAAACAGACCAGACATGACGTTGATTGACAAGGTCAAGAAGAAAGTATCACTCATTGATGTCGCAATACCATGGGACACCAGAGTTGAAGAGAAAGAGAGGGAAAAATTGGATAAGTATCAAGATCTGAAAATAGAAATAAGAAGGATATGGGATATGCCAGTGGAAATCGTACCCATAATCATAGGAGCACTAGGCACGATCCCAAGATCCCTGAAAAGGAATCTAGAAAAACTAGAGGCTGAAGTAGCTCCAGGACTCATGCAGAAGAGTGTGATCCTAGAAACGGCACACATAGTAAGAAGAGTGATGGACTCCTAAGGAGGCAGGATGCAACCCGGAACCCCACACTATAAATAACACCCAGTCGAATTGGAGGACTGTGATAGAGCAAAAAAAAAAAAAAAAAAAAAAAAAAAAAAAAATAATAATAATATGTTTTATTAAAAATAATGGCAGAATTCACAGAACTGATTCTATACAAAATTCCTTCAATTCTCCTTATGATTTGTCCTTCTGGCACGCTGGTATTACAAAGCAGCTGTAGGTCGTCAACGAAAATTTCGAGCTGGTGTTATCAAAGGCAACGGGGTATCAGGGACAGGCTGGGGGTCGTCAACAGGTATATAGGTGTGTCTCGTAGGTTGGTAACAGGCCGTAGGTAGTCGTCAGGGAACACCAGCCCGAATTTCCGTTGACGACCTACAGCTGGCTTTGTAATACCAGCGTGCCAGAAAGACAAATCATCAGGAGAATTGAAAGAATTTTGTATGGAATCAATTCTGTGAATTCTGCCATTATTTTAAATAAAACATGTTTAATAATAATAATAATAATAACAATAATAATAATAATAATAATAATAATAATAATAATAATAGTAAATTAAAATTAAAAAAACTAATAATAATAACAAACTACCTATATGAATGACGAGGAGACTTTAGCCAATGTGAAATTGGACGGCTTTAGGCCAACATAAAAAAAAATCCGTATCTGAAACCGGATTCGGGTTCCTCTCAAAATCTAAATCACTCTTCCTTGGGCTGTATAGTCCATCCATCCATCCACCCATAAGACTTCATTCAATTTCATCAATATCGTTTCGCTAGACCTTCAGGATTTACCTGGAAATTGGTTCTACCCCTAGCGTTTATATCGACTAGACCAATCTGTGCCTATCTGGACATTATCCGTAACAGTTATTGAGAGAGAGAGAGAGAGAGAGAGAGAGAGAGAGAGAGAGAGAGAGAGAGAGAGAGAGAGATTTTTACAAGATCTAACAGTATAATGATTCTACCTTCCCACCATGGGTGGAAAATTACCTCGTCGAGACATACATACCTTGTGTTTTATCGGACATTATTTGAGAGAGAGAGAGAGAGAGAGAGAGAGAGAGAGAGAGAGAGAGAGAGAGAGAGAGAGAGAGAGAGAGATTTACCTGCAGATTCCCATGTGGTTCGCCCTCCCCTGTTAGGTTTTGTACATTAACTGCAGTTACTGAATTATATACAAAGTACCATATATAACTGAATAATTCGTTGGTGGAAGTAATCAGTATTTTGACAATTTAAAAAAAAACTGTTTTCGTCGGATTAATGGAGCATTTCTATACCACCTGATGTTTTCTTCACCTTCTACCATTCATTATTCAGGGAAAATTATGCCTGTAGAAATGGTGTATTGTATTTTCCCTCTCTCTTATTCTATATTGTTTACATTACAGCTTTAATTCACCCTCTTCCTTTCTTCTAATCTCACTATGACCATTCGTTTCCCTCTTCCATTCTCCTCCTCTTTCGACTTCTCCTACTCCCCTCCATTCTTCTCCTCTTCCCCCCCTCCCCCTCATTCATCTTCCCCTCCTTCTTCCTCCTTCATTTTCCATACAACAAACTCCCCCCCTACACTTAAGCGCGTCCTCAGGTTTGCATTCATCATTATTTTCAATCTTTTGTCTTTCCTTTTAGCGGCCGTTTTAGAGAGAGAGAGAGAGAGAGAGAGAGAGAGAGAGAGAGAGAGAGAGAGAGAGAGAGGAAATCCACTCTCCGCTGAAGTGTGCGTACGTGTATGGAGTACTTATTTACTCTCACTCTGGAACCTGCTCTCACGAGTGCACATCTGTTGCGTTTCCCGCCTCACGTTGCAGCCTTGCAGGTCTTTTCCATTCAAGAGAGGGAGAGTGTAGTATGCAACAGAGTTCCTTCCTTCCGTAGAGCGGCACTCGCGTCATTGCTGTCGTAGGTTGAAGCTATGTGGTGTTGAAGAGGGGGAGGACCTGTTAGAATCCTATACCGCTCTATAGCGAGAGTTCTGGTTCCTTTTTCAAACCGAGTAGGTCCATTAGGGGAGCCAAGAACCCGCCGAGTTAACCAAACACTCCTAAGATGCCAGGGAAACCCAGGAAGGAATTCACTAAGATCCTCTCAGTTGGCCGACTACACATACTCACTTAACCAGCTGACTCCTTGGTCAACAAATCTTGGCGGTAATTTAAAAATACTCTTCAATAGAAAGGCATCTAATACGCAACGGAAATCGTAATATAAATCCACTGTTATCTTTGATACACAAGGGAAGTGACGTGATTCACGCTATGATTTCAAGAAGAGATTTACTTGAATATGCTTGTCACGAAATACAACAAATCACTTATGAAATGAGCCACTATTGCAGATTCTCACAATCTTGCCCCAAAGGATTTGAC
This sequence comes from Macrobrachium nipponense, assembly GCF_015104395.2. Classification (NCBI taxonomy): domain Eukaryota; kingdom Metazoa; phylum Arthropoda; class Malacostraca; order Decapoda; family Palaemonidae; genus Macrobrachium; species Macrobrachium nipponense. Next base: position 34,611,267 of record NC_061105.1, read on the forward strand.
TGGATAGTGGAGCAAGGTACTATCAAAGAAACTGAACAGCTCCATGGAACGGACAAAAGGGAACAGATGAAAAATAGCCCATGGCGAGAGAAATGCAGCCTGCGACAAAGGACGTAACTAAGAACCTTTACGTCAGCTTCCACGCGGACAAAAGGCGCACTGTCAGCGGTATGCACCCAAGCACCTTATACCTTATACAAGTACACACTCTCTAGTGCGGAGGATTTTCTCTCTCTAAAAGGGAGGCACAGCGCAGAGACAAAAGAACGAAACTAATAATGAAGAGGGACCTAACACGTAAGGGGGGGATTTGGTTGAAAGGCAGGGAAAGGCGATGGAAAGAAGGTAAGAGGAAGAAAATAGAATGAGAGGTGTGGAAGAGATGAATGTAATGAAAACTGAACTGAGGGAGAGAAGGAAAAATCTAGTAGGTGGATAGGCCACTCCCTTCGTCGTAATACAATTCGAAACGATAATTTGGTCATTGGGCCTACTTTCCAAATAAGTTAGACGGAGATTGTGTGTTAACATGTATCTCGATTTCAAGTGAGCGCTTAAGGTTATCGGTGGATTTCAATGACACTGTATGTCAAGCGATGGATCATGGAAGACCTCATCACATTTTGAAATGTATCCGGATCTGGATGCCAAATTTAGATGACATCTCGATTTTTTTTAATGGTCTGTCTGTCCGTTCACGAAATGTCACAAAAATCACGATTGCTTTCAAATTGTCTGTCAGCTCACGAAATGACTCCAAGAATATTGATTTCAATTTGTCTGTCTTCACACGATGTCCCCAAAAATCTTGTCTGTCTGTCTGTTCATATGATGTCCCCAAAAATCTTCTGTCTGTTCTGTTCACATGATGTCCCCAAAAATCTTGTCTGTCTGTCT
>NC_061105.1:34622163-34635026 GCF_015104395.2 Macrobrachium nipponense
CAATTTCTAAAAATAACATGAATCGACTTACTTTTCTGAAAATGACATAAAGCTCATTCAATTTCTGAAATATAATATGATTAGACTTAATTTTCTGAAAATAGCATGAAGCTCATTCAATTTCTGAAAATAACATGAATCCACTTAATTTTCTGAAAATAACATGAATCGACTTAATTTTCTGAAAATAATATAAATCGACTTAATTTTCTGAAAATAACTTCAAGCTCATTCAATTTCTGAAAATAAATGAATCAACTCAATTTTATGAAAATAAGATGAAACTTATTCAATATCTGAAAATAATATGAATCGACTTAATTTTCTGAAAATATGAATCTCCTTAAATTTCTCAAAATAACATGAAGCTCGTTCAATTTCTGAAAATGTGAATCGCCTTAATTTTCTGAAAATGATATGAATCTCTTTAAACTTCTGAAAATAGTGTGACTAAACAAAACCTTCTGAAAACAACCAAACTTGTATTCATTTTATTAAGACATGGCACTCCTCTTTTCACGAATATGTCGTGACTTCTGTTGAATTTCTGAAAAACAAATTCCTCATTCTTCTGAAAATGTCCTAATGTCCCTTGATTTATGAAAATAATTTCGAATTTATCAGTTGTCACAAATTCATGTGAACGCCAAAATTTCCAGATAATATTGTGGTCTTTTTATCATCTAAAACAAATATAATCATCATCTCAGACAAGACTGAGTCGCCTCAAAATAACATGGCTGCTACAAATTTTCTAAAATGAGTATGAAGATGACTTTCCAAAAATGATGCGGCTATAACCTTTATCTGGAAACACTTCCACAACATAACATGACGCTGTTATTGCAGATAATAACACGGCTGTTCCTTGTTTTATGAAAACAGCATGACTACTGCTCCTGAATTTCTGGAAATGAACTACGTATATAACTCTTCCTTATTTCTGAAAGGTATATATAACAATCCCTTTTTAGAAAATATAGGAAAATGGTTCTACCATTTCCCTTTCTTCATGAATACAACGAGCTCTTTAAGGAGGACCTACAGATAAAACAGTCAATCAGTCACTTTTTGTTTGGCCTTAAGAGCTCGTTGTATTGATGAAGAAAGGGCAATGGTAGAACCATTTTCCTATATTTTCTAAGAAGAGATTGTTATAACTTTTAGAAATAAGGACGAGTTACATAGTAACTCGTTTCCAGAAATGTAGGAGGAACAGTAGTCATGCTGTTTTCATAAAACAAGGAACAGCCATGTTATTATCTGCAATAACGTCTTCATGTTATGTTGTAAAAGTGCTTTCAAATGAAGGGAATTGTCGTATCATTTTGTATCTACGAAAGCAACAGAGTAAAAGCGCTCTGGGGTAAATTACTCCACAGATTTTTCTCGGTAAATCAACATGCGTTGCAATTACGACGCAACAATAAATCCTTAAGAGAATTCTGCGTCAAAGATCAACAGAGTATCACAGCTAAGGATTGGGATTCGCTTCTTGCTATCGTCCTCCTTACTTCTATAACCTTCCATCCTTCAAGAGGAAGGTCCTACCTCCTCCTTTGACCTCGTTTTATTCAGACCTGGGCTACATAAGGACATCATGGTAGCAGTGAGAGTGACCTCTGCACTTTTATGAAAAGTGGTATCCGGCAAATGATAATAAGCTTAGTTCGGTAATTACAATGTGAGCCACAAAACAATCGAAGTTTATAAACTAAAACCAAATTCTTTTCCAAATACGAAATATACAAAAAGAAAAAAAACAGATAAAAACGGGAAATACTAATCAGATGGCAACGAATACACATGCAAATAAATAAAAAATCAAGAAAGGGTGACATACAGACTTCTCGTGAAGCTCAAATGAATACCTGTCAATAACAAATGGCCAAAAAAAAGCATATTAAAAGGAAAACACTTCCCAGTCGAGCTCCAGCAACAAACAAGCAGCCAAATAAATCGCCAACCAAACACAAAGTATCCAGGAGTCATTTTTCGGACGTGACCAGAAAACGACATCGGGTTTGCTCAGTCAATAAACGCCTCCGAGCGAGACATGACATCGATCCGTCTGTGGACAGCCAAACGAATGATGCGCACGAAGAGGACACAAATTTGCACACAGACACTGTTGGTTGGCACAGTCCAGAGGTGCTCATCAGGCCTCCCTTTAACACCTCGCCACGATTTCACAGCTGACGCAAAACATTTAACCCAATCATGAAGAGGACAAATTTTATGCATATCCTAGTTTAACCAGACCACTGAGCTGATTAACAGCTCTCCTAGGGCTGGCCCGAAGAATGAGATATTTCTACGTAGCTAGGACCCAATTGGTTACCTAACAACGGGACCTACAACTTATTGTGGGATCCGAACCACCTTATATCGAGAAATGAATTTCTACTCACCAGAACCAATTTCTTGATTCCAAGTTGGCAGAGCGGGGAATCGAACTCGCGACTACCGAATCGGTAGGCGAGCACGTAACTCATTCGTCCAACGAGGAACTATGAAGAGGACACAAACACACAAAAGATGAACGTCAATGTAAATTAAAAAGACAAACTTCAAGTTTCAAGACTTAGGCATTTCTTCTGCAGTACGAAGTCAAGAAGCCGTCTGAAGTTTCTTTTGTTCGCTTTAGTGAAGCCGTCGCTTCGAGTACAGATTTTACATATTGTCAGTTTTAATTTTGTCATGTAAATAGGAGAAACCATTCTGCATTTATCTTTGTTAATAAGCTTGTAAATAAAATTCTGCTCTGTTTGAGTTTCTTTCTATGTTCGTATCCCGAGTTTGCACTGTTGGTGTTGAATCCTTTTTGTTTGTTATAACAAAGAACCTGAACGGATCCCGGTCCGTAACAATCAGACACAAATACATACGACAGATGTATACAAATACATACCTTTAGACGTAAACAAACACACACAAACAAAATCTCCTCAGTGATGATGTTTTCAAAACGAACACAAACACAGGCAGAACAAGGACAACAAAAAGTCCTCGCGCATATACAAAAAAGTACACAAATGATTCCCTTCAACTCAAACGTAGAAATGAACTACCTCGATGTTGATGTGTTTAAAAGGAACACAAACTTACACGGAGACGCACAAGCAATCAAAATGAGTCAAAGTCTAACATTCCGCACAACCACATAAATATATACGTAACAATTAACCAATAGAAACAGCGTTGGAAACGAACATAGACCTGAGCACAAACACAAATAAAATTAAACTCAACTGCATATCTCACACACCGAAATATGAACTATTTCAAGTGAATATGACCAGGAACGAAATACAAAGCCTATAACGCGCAAAAACCTATTAAAATATGAAAGCACCACTGGAGTTGGCCTAAATAGGCTTATTTGAACTTAGTCCGAGTCATTTTCTGTAAGTAATACACCTGTCTATGTCTATAGAGAGAGAGAGAGAGAGAGAGAGAGAGAGAGAGAGAGGGAGAGAGAGAGAGCTTACCATGCCCAGACCTTTTAGAGCAATAGAAATTTTTTTTTATGGCGTGGTCATTAACTGCAGTGTTATAGGATCTGTCTAGGGGGTTGAATTTGATACGTTTGCACTGGGAATGACGTCGGTCTCGAGGCGTAGCGAATCGTAGGACGATCTCGTATGTAAGGATCATTGGTGTATTCAATGGTGTCCTGGATTCGGTTCGTGGACCACCCAACCAACAAAACTCCCCTTACCCCGACTTCGCTAGACCTTTGAAAGGAGTGCAGAGTTAGAATGGTAGATTGGCGTTCAATTTCAGGTGACGACAACCCCCTACAAAACTAGAAGGCGGCCGAGTGTTTGTTTTGTTTGTGTATTCCAAAGCCCGACCGTTTGTCAGAACAAAGGAAAGGTTGATTCAAATGTGAAATATATCCAGGTCCAAATGGGTTTTCACAATATCAAGTGAACTTACGTAAACGAGTGCCAAAGTTAACGAAAATATATGCTCTCCAAGGGGTTCCTAAAGACCTAAATCATTTATAAATTAGGCATAATTTGACGTAACTTACCGCGGTAGTAGCCCGTTTGCTATGCCTGTATAACCCGAGGGGGATATAAATGAAGAAATATTCACCTCCCGTGGCAGGATCCAAACCTAAGAATAGAGGTTCCAGATGGAACACGTTCTGCACCCTCCTGCAGACTATATAAGTCGACCTAGACATATACACCATTATATCATGTCGTGTTATATTTTTTGCAGTGATACATACACACACAAACGCGTATTAAATATATATATATATATATATATGTATATATATGTATATATATATATATATGTATATATATATGTATATATATGTATATATATATATATATATTATATATATATATATATATTGTATATATATATATATATGCATGTAGCTATGTATGTATAAACCTACTAATCCAATTTTCCAGATGTATCTGTATTTCAAAATATTTCCTGCTTGTTTGAGAGAGAGAGAGAGGAGAAGGAGAGATAGAGAGAGAGGAGAGAGAGAGAGAGAGAGAGAGAGAGAGAGAAGGAGGTTTTTGATTAATGCAATAAATCGCATAATTTGTATTCTGAAGGTTTATGCGAATTATATAAATTAATAATGACTTATGGATATGCAATCCTTTTCCTTATGTTACTGTTTGGCTTTTGAAGGATAACGTACGAGGAGTCTCTCTCTCTCTCTCTCTCTCTCTCTCTCTCTCTCTCTCTCTCTCTCTTCTCTCTCCCAGGACTGGGATCTCCTCCCCTCTCCTACATTCTGTAATCTAATACGATATAAAAGATGAAGTTTTATCAGAATCGAGGCGGAGCGCCCCGGGTTTTCAAAAGAGGAGTGTGGCGGAGAGCCTGCCTGAATAGAGAGGCCTTGCTTTCAAGCACTCTCTCCGTCTTCTAGCTACGCCTCCTCCTCCTCCTCCTCCTCCTCCTCCTCCTCCTCCTCTCCCAGCCTCCCACCCCCCACCCCACCCCTAGCCCCCTCCATCCACCCTCCTCCTCTCTTTTTCTTCTTCTTCTTCTTTGTAGAAAGCTCGTAAGAAGAAATCTTGAATGTTGAAGGATGAGAGAGAGAGAGAGAGAGAGAGAGAGAGAGAGAGAGACGATGCAATTAATTATGCTTGTCAATGAAACGTGGGATTATGAGAGAGAGAGAGAGAGAGGTAAAGTTGGTCAGAAACATTAAAGATAAAAAGAGTCCATGACCATAGGGTTGCATTACATTTGCTCGTGAGCTCTCTATGTTGATTCTGAACACTGAGCGCCTTGCCCTTGAAACAAACCATTGAGCACGTACACGCTCTCGTGCATCGCCCATCAAAAGCCTCCTCCCCAAATAGAAAGTAAATGAGCACAGTAATAAGCTGCATAAGTTGACTCATTAATACACGTTCTCGAAATGTCATTTATATGAATGAACAACTCTTTTGCATCTATAAATATATATTTATAGCTTGGGGCCCCAAGAGATGGCTTGAGTTAAATATAGAATCTAGTCCAAAGCACTGGGACCTATGAGGTCATTCAGCGCTGAAATAGGAATTGACAGTAAACGGTTTGAAAGGTGTTGCGGAAGGAAAACCTCAAAGCAGCTGCACAATGAATCAATTTTTGCTAGGAGAGGGTGGAAAGTAAGATGAAAGTAAGAGAATATGAAAGAAGGTACAGTAAAAGGTAGTTAAGCGGTTGGATTCAGGTCTATAGAACAGTCATCACATCAGCCAGTGGTACAGTGCAGAAACGTACTAAGAAAATGGAAAGATAGATAAATATATCTATCTTTCGGTGGTCTCAGTATGATGCTGTATGAGCCGTGGCCTGGCATATATCGTTGCCAGACACACGATTATGACTAACTTCAACCTTACATAAAATAGAAACTACTGAGGCTAGAGGGCTGCAATTTGGTATGTTTGATGATTGGAGGGTGGATGATCGACATACCAATTTACAGCCCTCTAGCCTCAGTAGATTTTAGGATCTGAGGGCGGACAGAAAAAGTGCAGGTAGAAAAGTGCGGACGGACAGACTAAACCATCTCAATAGTTTCTTTTACAGAAAACTTAAAAAGGGTAAGTGATTGTAAAATAACAGGGATGGGTGAGGTGGTAAGGTCATGTGGTTTGAAGGGATGAGGATGCCCTGGTTAAAAAAGCGTATGATGTGGCCGAGGAGGGTAGGGGAAGAAGAGGTGGGGTAGGCCGAGAACGAAGATGGGGTGACGGCACAGAACGAGATGTGAAAACGTTCGACGTAGAACACACCCAACTTGAACACACCGATCCCCACAACAGAGTTCTGTGGAGAGCGAAGCCTTGTATGAGCAATAAATATCTCCTGATAATGGTTTTCCTTATGCATGACGGCCTTCAATTCTCAGCTTTACACTAATTTATTTTCCAAAAGCAAATCCAAGTGGAATGGGCAACCTTTTTGACAAGACTAGAAAATTACGGCAATGGAAAAAAAAAAATTGTTACCTGACCTGACACATAACAATGAAGAAACCTGTGGGCAGTTAAAAAGTATACTTATATCCAAGGATCTTGCTTATATCAACTACTGAAAAAGTACCAACTTTAATAACAACAATATTTAATGTGTATCCACATATACATACACACACATATATAAATAAAGGTGATGCTACGGACGAAAATGGAAAGACGAGAATGCCAAGATCTTTCGGTCTACACGACCTTTTACCTAAGTAAAAGGGTGGTGTAGACTGAAAGATCTGGACATTCTCGTCTTTCCATTTTCCTCCGTGGCATCACCTTTATTTATACATAGCATCATGTTTTATATACTTCGTGATCAAGTTATGCACACATATATATGTATATATTTCCTAAGTGTAACTACCATTATCACCAAAACCATAGAGTCGGGAAAATATTCAATGGGTGCTCCTGCTCAGGGCAAGCACTCTCGCCAGTGGCCTATAAAGTAGTACTAAAGAATGAAGACGGCTCGAACCAGATGGACTTCTGTGCCGCCACTATGTAGCACCACGCAGTGTTACTGTCTAATAAATAACTTCTCTTGTGATCAATGACAACCTGATCAAGTTGCATGACTTTGCCAACAAAAGTGTCCTTCAAGGAAAAATCAACGCTACTCTGTGGCGCCACCTGTGGCAAGAATCAGCAGCGTCTCGCTGCCAGACACACGCCATCGATGCCTGTGCGACAGCAATTCCAAACAAAGGAACAAAACAGACGTCACTGAGTGGTAAGAATTAGTAGTGACTCTGGGTAGTTCATCTGGACCCAGACTTCAGTGTTCAGAAAGATAGTCTGCGGGTAATCCCAAGGTCCAGCCACCCTTCAAACCGGCTTCTGTCAGGTAGGCGATGCAGGATAAGGATGCTTATGGCCCTGCAAGCAGAACCGTGCAGTTTGCTTCCTGCATACTATCGTCCCGCCTCTCTCTTATACTATTCATATTTTGTACCGCAAGGGTGCGATAGTAAAAATAACGATAATGCAAGATAAAAATCAGCATTTAACCCAAAACCAAATAAACAAGTGTTGAGCACGTAACCCAAACCACAACGTTTCATTAAAAGCCATCAACGTATTTTCAAGATCTCTCACTGACAGCATTTAAGCAAAATAAACAAGTGTACAATAAACTGTTCTTTTAAATCCAACTCAGCACATTCCTCGCAAGAGATGACATCTGGGTATTAGCATAGTTGTGGCCTCCGTGCAAAGGACATGTAAGGTACATTGGTATTCGCTGTTGCAATGGGAATAACGCTATCTTTCTGTGACATCTTCCACCGGATAATATATGACAAAAGGTCATAAATTTGTATCTGTATATATATATATATATATATATATATATATATATATATATACATACACACACACAATACAAACAATACGAAAAAGGACCCCTTCATGGTCTCTCCATCTCCCACGAAAGATAATTCAGGTCTTAAAATAGCTACTGAAGGAGCGATGGGGGTATCTATGATGGCAGGAGGGTACAGACGAGTCGCAGCGAGAAGGGTATCAGTCAGACAACAGATAGATACAAATAGCGCAGTTGAACAGTCTTTCAAATTGCCACCAATTATCTTTCATTGCAGGACCAGTTTCAGAGAGAGAGAGAGAGAGAGAGAGAGAGAGAGAGAGAGAGAGAGAGAGAGAGAGAGAGGAGATGTAAGTATTTGAGAGCGACATACGAGGAAGTATACATTAATAGCACAGTCAGTAAAGTTGAACAATCTTTGAAATTACCAAGAATTATCTATCATTCCATGGTCAGTTATGTTCAGAAAGAGAGAGAGAGAGAGAGAGAGAGAGAGAGAGAGAGAGAGAGAGAGAGAATTTGAGATGTACGCAGATGAATGTTCCCATCCTGAAGGAATGAAGATTGCCCTGTCAAGACCCTGCCGTTTTTAATATTATACAATATAATCTCTCTCTCTCTCTCTCTCTCTCTCTCTCTCTCTCTCTCCGAGAGAACAGTCGACTGAACACTAAATATAAACTCGTAACTCAAATCAAAAGCGGCCCAATGAGTTAAAAAGGAACGTGCCCAGATCATTCCTTCCTGGTCCATGATCGAAACCAACGGCCTCTTAGTTATCAATGACAAAAACCAGGAAACCAAACAACCTAACCAAATAAATAAATAAATAAATAAATAAACAAACAAATAAATAAGAGAAAAGAGTACTTCTCTCGGGTAACTTCCAGCTGGGATTTCGAAGAACCCACGAATGTGGAAGCCACGGTACAGAGGTAGAGCACAGCTAAAGACTGGTTAGTTGATTTGGATGAAGCAGGCCTTATGCCAGACCGAGCCCTTGCATGATGACTCCCTGTATGATGGTAGGATGTCGAAGTGAATATGAAGCCTGGTGCAGACCTCTGGAATGACCCAATCAACTTAGCCAAATGTTTCACAATAGTCAGCAGCATCACAAAGAGAAAGCAAATCCCATCAGTTGGGAAATATACAGTAAACGTTGCTCTTCGGTACATTTTTTTCTTTTACTTTTGACAAAATCATCCTCCAACTGACTGTTTCTCCTCAGACAATCACAGCACCTTGTTTGTGAAGTTGCAGCTATCGAAAAATAAGAGACGTGAAGGCCTCAATAAATGAGCACTTAGCTACTGGTATTACTGTGAGTTCTGTTACAAGTCACGTTTAGTGCTTCTTCACAAGATTAGGACGGTAATGCTATGCTCAGCCCCCCTTTTTAATCCGGGCTTGCAATTCAAGTTGGCGGTGAAAAAATCCCCTTACAGGCCTCACCAAGAATCTCTCTCTCTCTCTCTCTCTCTCTCTCTCTCTCTCTCTCTCTCTCTCTCGTTTTGTTTGTTTGTTTGTATAGTGTTGTATATGTTGCATGGAACCAGCTGTTATTCAGCAACGGGACCAACGGCTTTACGTGACTTCTGAACCACGTCGAGAGTGAACTTCTATCACCAGATCTATACTTCTCAAACTCCTCAATGGAATGCCCGAGAATCGAACTCGAGGCCACCGAGGTGGCAGGCCAAGACCATGCCGATCACGCCACTGAGTCTCTCTCTCTCTAAAGGGCTCGAACTATCTTCCTTCGGTTTGCACTTAATTCCATCCTGTTATCCACCCAGCCACGGTAACCCTAGCTGTCTGGTATAACTAGAAAGGATAAATTGATTACCAGCAAAGTTCATAATATTTTTATATATAAAAAAACTGGCGCTACACTTACTCTCGCCTTAAATATTCAGGAAGAGTAATTTCCCAAGCGTGTGCCCCCATGAATATTATAATGAGGAATGCCAGCTACGATGCTGACATAAAATGAAAATGAGGAGTGTTCTCTGTCATATTCATTTACATATTCAATCCATCCCAACATGTTTAAAACTGGAAAAATACTGCATATTAAAACGGTTGATAAAGTCACCATTCAAGTCTCTGGTGAATATAATTTTACTTCTTAATCATGCCTACAAAGATTAATCGACTAATATTTTGCTGACCGACAAATTCACGATGAACTCATGAGATCACTTATGCCTTCTTCACTAAATTCAGACTGATATCACTGCGTATCATTCAAGGCAAAGCAATTTCCCTTCTTCTGTACATTTTAATGACACTTGGCATCTTCTTGTTTTGCCTTGAATGATACCTTAATAGCAAATTCCAAATTAGATAAAGCATTCATTGGTGTTCACTCGTTTCTCGGTTTGAATGCGTATGCCATGTCTGCTCAAACATCTCAGTTGGAATGATTATGCAATGTCTGCTCAAACGTCTCAGTTGGAATGCATATGCCATGTCGGCTCAAACATCTCAGTTGGAATGCATATGCCATGTCTGCTCAAACGTCTCAGTTGGAATGCATATGCAATGTCTGCTCAAACATTAAACTACGGAACGACCTAAGAAGAAGAGTCCGTGTGTGTCTGAGATGCAACCAGACCTAAGTCGCAATTCCAGCCACGTGATATTGTGTTGCATTCCGAGGACAAGCAATTGCAGCCGCAAATCTCGCGGGGGAAGTCTTTACAGGCGACGGTGTGTCTCCTTAGCCTCTTTCCAATTCGCCTGGATCTGCGACGGCGTTTGATGGCGGCACCTGGCGTCTGGTCTAGACTTCAATTCCCGGTCGAGGTCTTGGTTCCCATTCACGTGTGATTTCATTTTACGTTTTACAACTGATCGCCGTCAGACTGATATTTCAAGGGGATTTTTTGTTTTAATCAATATATTGCGCACATTGGCGTCGGACATTTGAGTACATAGTAACAATAATTAGGTCATACTAAGACAATTCATATGGAATACAAAATTAATTTTTGAGTTCGAATTCATGAGCATGATTAATTTCTAAGACTTTACAAGGCATTGATGAGTTGTATTTCATAATGTGTATCCTTTAGATTATATCACGTGTTATATCTCTCATGTTCATAACAGCCATTATGTTTGATGTTACATCCAAAATATTATCCTCATTCCTATAATGTCCGAGTTACAGTCGACGTTACATCACGTACTATTCCATACATAATATCTCATATTATATCTAAAAAGTTATAGACGCAAGTATGTCCTATACTTACATCAAATTTATATATCTCAGGTTATATCCATTGTTATACCTCATATTATATCCCACACATCATATCCCACGTTATGTGCCTTGAATTATACTGGCCGTTACATCCCATATTACTAACCACATTGTATCGCACGTAATATCCTAGATATTACTACTATATATAACTATAAACCACATATCTAAATTTTTAGTAGCCGCTGCATCTCTCATTAGACGTCATACATTATATCCCACGTTCTGTCCCAAGATTTAACCTCCGTTTCATCTCGCATCATATTTCGTACAATATCAATAAACTTATACCCCTTGCTTCGTCTCCCACGATACACAGGCGGCTTCACATGGCTACGTAGTACTTTAAGTCATATCCTCGTTACATTCCATGATACTGATCACTTTTAGATACCAAACTATGCCTCCACGTGAAAAGCCCGCGTCATCTCTCAAGTTATATCTTGTCTACGCTCACTTCATAACTCAATTTTCTAGAGAAATAGACTATACAACTCAGGTTATATCTCATTATATAGTTTTCGTTGAGCTGAATATAGATTTTAGGCCAAAGGCCAAGCACTGGGACCTATGAGGTTATTCAACACTGAAATGGAAACTGACAGTTTTTTATTTGCGTAACAGGAGGAAAACCTCGAAAGTAAGATGGAAGAAAGAGAGTATGAAAGGAGGTACAGTTAAAGGAACGAAAGTGACTGCAGCTTGGGGCCGAAGACACGCTGACGCTGCAAAGAACATTAAGTAATGCCTACAGCACGCCGCATGAGGTCTACTGACGGCACTACTCCCCAGCGGTGATTTTAGTTTTTACTCAGTATCCTACAATCAATCGCAAGAAATACCTCCGTTATTTTACATGCATTATATATCCTGCTATAATTCTTTCACGACGTCCGTCGCAACTCCTCCCCACCACCACCCCATAAGGGAAAAAAAACCGCTGACATCATTTCCTTTGTCGCATTTTTCACGTCAAAATCTCTAAATCCATTTCAGTCCCGTCTCGTTTTATCCCTGCCAGCAGTTCAAATCACCAGCAATCCAGTCTGGGTAACGGAGGGAGAGAGAGAGAGAGAGAGCGGAAGTGTTATCAACAGATTGCAGGCAATAAATAAGAACGTACAGGCGCCATTTTGCATGAAGCCGTGAATCAGACAATACAAGGAGAGATGTTCACGCGAACCGCAAGGAAACCGTGACGGATCTGAATCCGGATTCATTTCAAAATCTGAGCGACCAAACGTTTATTTATATTCATCAATTACGTTTTGAAACCTTGCTGGTGGCGAAGGAATAAATACAGGCAAATGCAACTCGCCCAACTTCATAGACGGAGATCACAATAATCCAACTTCATGAGCAGAGATCAAAATAATCCAACTTCCTGGGCAGGGGTCAAAATAATCCAACTTCACGGGCGGATGTGAAATTAATCCAACTTCATGAGCAAAGGTCAAAATAATCCATCTTCATAGGCGGAGGTCAAAATAATTCAACTTCATGGGCGGGGGTCAAAATAATTCAACTTTAAGGGAGGAGGTCAAAATAATTCAACTTCATTGGCTGAGGTCAAAATAATCCAACTTCATATATGGGCTGAGGTCAAAATAATTCAACTTCATTGGCTGAGGTCAAAATAATCCAACTTCATATATGGGCTGAGGTCAAAATAATTCAACTCCATTGGCTGAGGTCAAAATAATCAAACTTCATATATGGGCTGAGGTCAAAATAATTCAACTTCATTGGCTGA
>NC_061105.1:34640526-34668026 GCF_015104395.2 Macrobrachium nipponense
TCTCTCATTGTACAGCGGCAAATAAATAGATAGATAGATAGATAGATAGATAAATAAATAAATAAATAAATAAAAGATGGTATCCATGATCAGGAATCTGAATACATCTTGAATAACTCTGACGATTGATCTGGCGTTGCAACAAGATGGGTCACGGACTAACCTGGCAGAAGACTTTCATGTCTACGAAGAAGAATGAATTCTGGGGAAATAGACTTCGGAAAATTAATTTTGACCTCCACCTGCCACTCTCTGGCGGCAGGGAGGGAAAGCAACGCATAAGTAAAGGAAGGATTCACACTACACTGAGGGTAAGGTAAGGTAAGGAGGTAAAGGAAATCTCTTCTATCTACTATCTCAGGTAAGTAAGAAGAGGAAATATTCCATCATTTTTGGGAGCCTAAAGAAACAAGTACAAAAATGCGCCGAAATTCAAGGCCAACGAGAATACATCCATCTATCTTTCGGTATAATGTTGTATGAGATGATGCCCAGGCAACTCCCAGCCGGCCGTTTTGCGGCCTGTGTTGTTGCATTGCCAGACGCACAATTATGGCTAATTTTAACCTTAAATAAAATTTTTAAAACCACTAAGGCTAGAGGGTTGCAATTTGGTATGTTTGACGATTGGAGGGTGGATGATCAACATACCAATTTCCAGCCCTCTAACCTCAGTCATTTTTAAGATCTGAGGGCGGACAGAAAGAAAAAGGCCACCTCTCAATAGTTTTTTTCTTTTCAGAAAGGGAAAAAGTTGAAGAAATTAATTCAAAAATGCAGTAGGAATAACAGTTTCAAAATGGGTGTAAAGGGCGGGATTAGGCATTGATTAGGTAAAAGGGAAAAAATTGTAAGTTTTCATAATAAAAACTAATAGTTGTTAATACTTGACCTGAACACCTTCTGAATTAGGAGGCCCTTGGTTCCACTGACCCAGCCCGAAACTATATCCCCCGCCAATATTTTACCCACTAAGTGGGTAGTTTTTAAAACTGTCAGTGTTACCAACGCTGTCCAGGTAAACAATCTAGGTCAAATGGCAGTTACCTGTGGTTTACCGTTGGTGCTGAACGCTTCGCCTCGCGCAAATACCTGCCACCAGTTGGCCTGTCCCTCCTCCATTCATCCTCAATTTGAATCATTCACTAATCAAAATTGAAGTGGGGGGGAGGGAGGGGGTGGGAATCCATTCCAGGTGTTCAGGTAAGTATTACGAATGTTAGGTTTTTTATTATGAAAAACTTCATATTGCAATACCACTCCCTGAACACCTGAATTCGCCCGATTAACAACATTTTTTTTATTTAGGTCCGGAGGGCGGGGTCAATCCTCATTCCAGCCCCCGGACCTGTCCACAGAACATACGCAGGTTAACTCATAAGCAACCCTAGCATGTATAAAAGGCGTGTATCCTCCGACCATAGTTTATCTAAACTCGGAGGTGAGGGATGTTTTGCAAAGAAATTGTACCTGTCAACATCAGTTGTTGTGTCCTTGAAGGTACTGTCTAAGTCGAATTAAGTCATTCTTCCCATGTGATAAGGCTATACTACTTATTCATGGAGGTAAAAACAAAAAGAAATCCCTCCTCACCTGGTTTGTCCAATCTCGTATGTGGATGGATGTTTGGCAAACAGAAAGGTACTTCTTCAAAGTCAGTGTTGAGTCTTAAGGTATATCTGAAGTCAGAAAGTACTTGTCCCATGTGATAACAGCTATACTTCGTTATTCCAATGGAGGCCAAAAAAAAAAAAAAAACAAAAAAAAATCTCCTCACCTGGTTTGTCCATCTCATGTAAAGGTGAGGATGCTTGCATAGGTAAGGTTACCGTAAGCCGTCGGTGGTCCGAGTTCCTAGGTACCGCCTACCGGCCTGAGTCTGAAGAACCTCCGCCTGTGGTATTTCTATACCTCTCATGTATGGAGGGGAAATGGTGGAACCTCCCATGTGGCTATGGTAGCCACGTTCTCATGTATGGAGGATAAGGTTGAGTTGTGGTAAGAGGCCCTTGGATAGTTTCTACTTTTACTCTACTGCTCACTGAATGTAGATGACTTGTGCTGAAGAGTAGTATTTATTTATTCCGAATCCATTGACCATCGGGACATCTGCCTAACCTTCAAGGGCCTAAGGGTGACAAAACGCACTGTCTAAAAAGCTGGACCAACAGAAACAGCTAGAGTTCATTAGACTTATGCTTATCACTCACCTGCCCGGATCCCTAAACTTCTAAACCAACCATAAAGTTTCATTTTAAGACTATCAACTGCCCGTCCCTAAACTTCTAAACACCCACCCTGAAGTTCTTTGGTTGGAAACTATCACCTGGCTTACCTCAAGCTTTCTAACACCCCTAACTTCCTACTAAGCCCACTATAAAAGGTTAGAACCGCAACGACCAGGAACCCCGAGAGTAACCTCTCTTAAGAAGAAACTGAAATTGCTTAAGGTACGGTGTTGTTGAAAATCACAACTCTCTCAAAAAAAAAAAAATAAAACCAAAAAAAAAAAAAAAAACCACCTACAACAATCGCCGACATCGCAAACATTCCTCCTGGAAGCCAAGGGTTAGCCCCTCCGCCATACTTTGCCGCCCATTGGATTTGGACTAAGAATGCCCATTTCTTATGATTGGTCCTGGATAGCGCTGAGGGGCAACTTGAATTTAACAACTAGTCCCCATCCCTCTCCTTGCCAAGTAACAATAGCATAAGTCCTCCTCAGAAATTTGTTAGTCTGGTAATGGCAAAACCCCCACCCCCTCGAAACCAAAGTGAAGAGGTTTTATCAAACAGCATCCAGGTCTCAGAGAAAACGCCCTCCATCCAACTCTTAGCCACAATTCGCATAGTGTGGCTGGTGAAAGGTGGTGCCTCCAAATACGAGCCCTCATTGATTCGTGAACCCTTCAACACCAAACGCAATGAACAACTGAAGGAACCCAACTCGAGAAAAATTGATCATTGTTTAAGAATACAATAAAGTTTTTATACATACCTTGCTTTTACCTGGCTAATATTCTTAATACTTAGCTATAAGACTGCCGTCGTCCCGACCAGAATTCAAAACTCGGCGGCGCCACTGCTACCCGGTAGGTCAGGTGATCTAGCCATTTTATTTGTCCCGCCTGGCTGGGTGGCGGAATCCCAACCATTTCCCTTCCCGTTTTCTGGCCAGCCGATTTTCCTCTTACCCACCTGTCTCCTGAGGGGAGGTGCTGGGTGGGCCCTTAATCGGTGATATATCTGCCAGGTAAGTTATGTATAAAAGACTTTATTGTATCTTAAATCTAATATCCATTTTTTATACATGCGATACTCTTACCCGGCCGATAGTTATACCTTAGCTGATTGGAACAACCCTTGGTGGAGGGCAGAGACAGCATATATATATATAAACGAAAATTCTAATAACGGGAAAGCAGCAAAGTTTTGTTGTAGGATATCAATCCTTGGTTTCTTACCTGTTTGGGCCTGAATAACTTCATGATTACTGTCAGTTTATGTCTGCCTGCCTGCCTGCTCAAGAGCTTCAAGTGAGGTAAACCAAACCCCCTATGGACCGAACAGGGTGCCCTTCTGGATCCATGTCCCTGGTGGGGGCTAAGCCCGCTTACTCGAACAGAACCTGCATTGGAATCGTACCTCAATGGGGGCCTTACCCTCTTACATTGCAGATCCTGGACCTTTGTATCTTAATCAATGGGGGCTAGCCCTCTTACATGAACAAAGAGCTTTAGGCTTTACATAAGTGCCAACAACGAGGAGAACCAAAAAGTTTGAATTATCCGCCCCCGACCACCTGACCCTCTCTAACCATGTTAAAATCTAAGAACTGGAAAGGGTTGTTTCTTCCTATACCCTCTTTCTTGTCAAGATCAAACCTAAAACCAAACACCCATCATGTTTAAAATTAAAACATAACCTAACTAATTAGGATTAACCTCGAGCTCCTCCTCCCAGTACTAAATCCGGCGGACTATACATAATGCCCCTCCCAGTGAAAAGCACTTTCCTCATAAGTAACCTCTCACATCCTTTTATATAGTGGAGAGGCGAAGCACTGGAGTTGCCACCTTCCAATCCAAACGTGGATTGCAATTTTTTTTTTGAGAATTTTGAAGGACCTAACGTTTTATGAAAAGAGCCCCATTGAGGTTGCTATGGCCCTCACTTCTTGCGTGTGCTTTTTTTTAACCCTTGATGCAGTTTTTAATTTGGTTCTTCCCACCACATTTAAGATGGACCAGCTTCCGTTATTAATGTCTTTTATGAAAAACGTAAGGGGCGTTTTTTTTGTTCGGATAAATTGGAGGTCTTGTAAGGATCTTTGACCGAACGATACCATAAAGACTTTCCCTCTGACGTAACCTCCCAAAAGAAGAGACTTTCTTTGTAGATAAAAATTTTAGTGCGCTTCTTTGAACTGGACAAGGGTGGGTTTCCTTTTTTCCTTTTCTTCCCCCTCTTCCTTTCTTCCCTTCTTCCCCCGTAAGAAGAAAGAGTGCCTTCACTTTGTCGAAGCTTTCTAGGACCCGACGGTTTTGATGGGTTTTTCCCCGTTCTTAGGCTAAGAAGACGAGGCTTAAAAGCTTAAAAGTCAAATTTGCAGCCTACCTTGCTTAAACCCCCCTAAACCTCCTGCCCATCTGAACGGCTTGAAGTTCAACTTCACCCGCCTTTTTTTGCCGTGGCTAATAGGCTAACAGGAATAGAGATTTTCCCTCGTCCAAAGATCCCTTAAAAGAACGAAGAATTATTGGAATAAGGTACGTAATCTTTCCTGACATCAAGTAACTTGCAGCACTATAATCCAAGTTTCCCAATGCTGGGTATTTTTATTAAATCTGACTTTTTGAGGTTTCTTCCGAAAGACCTAAATAAGGTCATGTAGATACCTTTTATTGTCCGACCCACCTCCCAGACCCCATGTGCCTGAAAGAACCCGCGGCCCGAAGTCATACTTCTATAAAGCCCCTTGATCGTAGATACCGCTGAGGGGCCACACTTTCTTCTCAGGTAAAGAAGAAAATTTGCAATGTCGGTTATAAGAGGTTACTGGTAAGAGGATAGCTCCATGCGTCCCTGCGACCATCATTCATAAACACTTCCCACTTCGGACTGGTAACACCCGTAATGTGAATGGTCTCCTGGCTCTTGCGATTGCTTTTGAAGCTTGCTTCGGCGTGAAAAAACCCCTCCCCGTTCCTCTAAACGGAGTCCCTTCCGATAGTCCCTTGAAGGCAGTCCAGACCTTAGAGGGGCGGGGAGGTTTTTTGTGATACCTGGTCGAAGTGGGGTTGTTTTGATAAGATCGCTCCTTAGTGGGAGCGATCTGGGAAGATCCACTATCCCTCCATCCAGCAACTCTGTCACCCAATCTAGGGCTGGCCAAAGGGGGCGATCAAAGTTAATTTCGTTCCCTCTGAGGAGGCAAACTTTCTTATTACTTCCCCACCAGTTTGAAGGGGGGAAAAGCGTACCCGTCTATTCCTTCCAGTCCATGAGAGACCGTCTATCGCTATTGCTCTTGGATCCGCGATGGGGGAGCAATAATTCTCCAACCTCTTGTTCCAGTTGGTTTGCGAACAAGTCCACGTTCGGCCATTCCCCATAACCCCCATAACTGATCGCACACTTGAGGGTGGAGAGTCCATTCGGGTGGGAGCACTTGGTCTCTTCTGCTTAGCAGATCCGCTCGAACACTTTCTCTCTCCCTGAATAAATCTCGTAGAAGAGAGATCTGCTTCTCTTGCGCCCAAAGCAACACTCCCTCGCTGTCTCGTAAAGGGAGAGAATGAGTTCCCCCTTCCCCCCTTGCTTCCTGATATATGCTGGGGCTGTCGTGTTGTCTGAATTGACCTGAATGATCGATCCTAATATCTGTTCTTGAAAGTGCAAGAGAGCTAGGTGAATGGCTTTCAGTTCCTTTTTGTTTATGTGCCAGACACCTGCGCTCCTTCCCAGGTTCCCGACACTTCTTGCGAAATCCAACGTCGCTCCCCACCCTACGTCCGATGCGTCTGCAAACAACGCTCGGAGAGGGAGGGCTCTTTATATGCAAGGATATTCCTTGACCGAGTTTCTTCGGGTCTAACCACCACCGAAGATCTTGTTTGACCTTGTCCGTTATCCTGAATGACTCTTCGAGTTCCTGAGAACTTTGATCCCAGTTCTCCTTCAGATAATACTGAAGTTGGTCTTAGGTGCAGTCTCCCTAGGGAAACAACGAACTGTTCCAAACGAGGAAATGGTTCCCAGCAAACTCATCCATTCCCTCGCGGAACAATGTTCTTTCCCTAGAAATCCCGACACTTTTGTAAGGCAGCGTTCTATTCTCTCTGTTGACGGAGACGCTAGAAAGCCCCGAGAATCCATCCGAATCCCCAGATAAACAACTATGTTCTGCTGGGGATCCAACTGGGACTTCTCGAGGTTGACTAGGAGTCCCAATGACTGCGTCATCTTTAATGTTATCGAAAGGTCCTCCAGACACTGTTGCTTCGACTTTGCTCGTATTAGCCAGTCGTCCAAATACATCGAAATTCTGATCCCCTCTAAATGTAGCCAATGAGCCACATTCCTTAGGATACCCTTGAAGACTTGCGGGGCCGTCGAAACGTCCGAAGCAAGCAAAGCGTCGAAATTGAAACACTCTTCCCTGTGACATGAATCTTAGGTATTTCCTTGATGCCGGATGAATTGGCAACATGGAAATATGCATCTTGAAGGTCCAGGGATACCATCCAGTCCCCTGGACGAAGAGCAGAAAGTACAGAGGAAGAGGTCTCCATCGAGAACTTCTTCTTGATCACAAAGACGTTCGAGCGCACTTACGTCCGAGAAACCGGCCTCCGCCCACCCGCCCGCCCGGCGGCTTTTGGTACCAGGAATAGACGGTTGTAGAAACCTGGTGAATGGAGATCTTGAACCGTTCTATTGCCCTTTTCTGCAACATAAGTTCTACTGCTTGCAGGAGAGCTTGACTCTTGACAGGATCGTTGTATCTCGCTGTTAACTCCCTTGGAGTTCTTGTTAAGGGAGGATATTCCCTGAAGGGGATGAGGTATCCTCTCGAGGATCGAGAGGGTCCAGCTGTCCGCCCCTCTCTTCGCCCAGACTCTGGCAAATTTCGACAGTCTGGCGCCTACTGCTATCTGGAGGACGATTCTTCATTCTTTTTTGCTTCCCCGCAGGTTCTCCTGGAAGGTCTCTCTGGTATCCGGTCTTCTACCTCTTAAAAGGGGTTCTTGATGAGGAAGAGGCTCCTCGAAAGGGCTGCTGAAGAGGTGCTTTATCCTTCTTTTGAAAAGGACCGCCGCTTGAACCTCTTTGCTGCTGTGTCAGTAAATCCTGTGTGGCTTTTACCAGCTAAAGATTTTGCGACATCCCTCACCGTGTCCTGTGGGAAAAGGTGGTTCGAAAGCGGCGAATATAGCAAGGCCGACCTCTGTAGAGGAGATACTGACTTGGACAGGAAAAGACCCATACACTGCTCTCTTTTTCAAAACTCCCGCCCGATCCAAAAAGAGCAGCCACTTCCACCGAACCGTCCATCACCGCTCTGTCCAGACACGTAACACACTCGATAATTCTTCCATCGTGACAAATTCAGGATCTTGGGCTCTCTTCGCAAGGGCTCCCAAAGCCCAGTCCATAAAATTAAATACTTCGAGCGTCCTAAAGATCCCTTTAGTAGATGGTTCCAGTTTCACCACATCCCCAAGTAGCTTTTGCTGATAGTATAGCGCGCCTCCTTGAGGAATCTACTAAGGAAGCGTAATCTGCGTCTGCCGATGATGGCAGTCCTAAGCCCATAGGTTCCTGGGTATCGTACCCATCTTCCAGGTTTACCCGTCAACTTTGAAGGGGGGCATGAAAAAACAGTCTTGCCGCCTCTCTTTTTATTCTTAAGCCATTCTCCAAATCCTTTGAACGCTTTTTTCATACTAAGGGCTGGACGCATTTTTACAAATGAGGATGCCTTTGGAGACTTCGTGCTCGATAGCAAAGATCCTGGTGAGGGCGGATCCGCTGTTGCAGCTTATCTCGACTCCTGCAACAACAACAAGGACAATCTCTTATAATCAGAGACTACCACATCCACAGGTAATTCTTCATCTGAGACTTCTTCTAATTCTCCGCTGCCGGGGATCCTTCGGAGAAGAGCGGTTCTTAGTTTGTCGAGGGACTTCTGTCAAACGAAGAAGAACGTCGTCCGTGATGACAAATCCTTGCTACTACAAGGCGCAATAGAGCTCTTAAACGCACGAGATCTTCTCTCAGGCACCTGTTTCCTACCAGTGAAGGGCTCCTACTCTCCGAAGAACTCATAAAGTGCGAAGGTCTTACTCTGACCTTTAAGCTCGTACAAGGCGCCTGGCGCCTACTCGACTCCTGACGCCTGCTCGACTCCTGGCGTCTGATAGACTCCTGGCGCCTACCCGACTCCTGACGCCTGCTCGACTCCCTGACGCCTGCTCGACTCCTGGCGCCTGCTTGACCCTCCTGGCGCTTGTCGTGACTCCTTGTAGGCTCTTGACGCCTCTCACAAGACTCCTGGCGTCTGTTAGGCTCCATACGCCTGTAATATTCTTGGCGCCTACTAGGTTCTGTGTTTCTAAAAAGCTCCTGCTTCTTAGGCTCTTGAACGCCTATCCTGATCCTCAGAAGAGGAGTCCGACTCCTGACTTCTCCTAAGAGACGTAGCTGACCGCTTGCTCTGCGAGCGGCTACCGCTGGGAACTTTTCTTCCTATAGATAGGAGAGGATCGTTTAAAAGGGAGAACGAGAGTGTCTCTCCGGAGACGATCGCCTGCTAGAGTGAGAACTTCTCTCCTACCAGGAGAAGATAATTTTGATCTCTTCACTGGAAGGGAGGAGTCTTTCCTTCGAGACGAATCCTTATGTAGAGCGCCTACCAAGGAGGATAGTTTGCTCCATTTGCTCCTGTAGATTAAGCAGGAAAAGCTTTCGTCGGATCTTGAGGCGCTGGAGACGGTCTTCTCGCCCTCTTACTAGTCGAAGGAAAATCCTCTGGAAATCGCTCTGGGCTTGAATCAAAAGCGTCTCCTTTCGGCGCTACCCACGATCTCTTCAGAGGACGAGACTTCGAAGCAGAGCTCCATCCACGCCTGGACGAGGAGGAGTCCGACGCAGAAAAACACTCTTCCAGGATGCCTTTTCTACGGCTATCCAAGGCAGCCTGGGTCGATACTTCAGGGTCTGCCGAAGGACGCCTGATCGTTGGGGATGCTCACATCCTCCCCTGCGGCTTTTGACATTCCTCCTCCCCTGGTCCTGGGAGTTTGGAAGCGGTCTAGGCCTAGGAGCAGCAATGCGGAGCCGATCAGACGCCCCCTCCACTGCACTGGGGTCACTGTATTCACTGGCACTCTTACCTTGTGTTACCATGGCTTTAAGCTGCTCCTGAAGCTCCCTGATCGAGGATCTCATTTTTTCCATTTCTGAAAATGAATCCTTAAGATTCAACACAGGGAGAAGGGGCTGAGGTTATGGGAGAACATCATCTAGTTTGTTAATCTCTGATTCAGGCTCAAAAGAACAAGATCTACTCGAGCTTCTAGCTGACGCTTTCCTAGCTCTATCCTTCTCTCTTTTCTTAATATAAGAAGCTAAATCCTTCCATCCTTGCTCCGAAAGCCCTTCACATTCAGCACAAGTTCTATCAACCGCACATTCAGAACCTCTACATTTACTACAAAGCGTATGAGGATCTACCTCTGCTTTAAACAACCTAGTTCTGCATTCTTCCTTGCACAACCCTAAACTTAGGTGTTACTTTAACTTCATCCATCTTTAATAGAAAAAACCTAATCCAAGTCCTAATCCAGTCCAAAATAAGCGTATGCCAATCCCGAGAATAAACAAGAGTACTTCACCAAATGAGTCCAACCAATTCTCGGCAAAAGAGCAGAATTCCAATCAGGAGAGACCAAACAACAGTTGTTGCCGGCCTCAGCGACAGAGAAAATCTGGCTCAGAAAACGGAATGGTTGGGATTCCGCCACCCAGCGGCGGGAATGGTAGATCACCTGACCTACCGGTAGCGTGTGCCGCGAGTTTTTGAATTCTGTCGGGAACGACGGTCTATAGCTAAGTATATATCTGCCGGGTAAGTCGCATGTATAAAAAAACCCTCCCAACTGACTCGTAACCGGAAGTAGGACTCCGACAGAGGAGTTACCCGCTAGCTCATACAGAAAAATGATGCTAGCTTAAGTCATTCCCCAAAAAGACAAAAACTGGCCCGACTCGCCGAAACCAGACTACCCTACTAGATGTTTGAGAGATTGCTGGTTTGGTTGAATACAACATATCAAACATTACTTGAATTAACTGAGATACCTCCAGAGCCTGGAATGCGGAAGGATAGAATGGACAAAGTCGACAATCCGTTTATACTCGCTTCCTTCGCCGGAGAAACAAAAAAAAAAAACACACACTAGCAACAGTCTCTCTCTTTCAAGGTATCTATCCTCTGTCAGACCTGTCCGGCCACACGGACGGAAGAGGAAAAAAAAGGAGAAAAGCCGAACCCCGACAAGAGCAGCACCCAAGAAACCCTGGAACCTACTACACCTGGCTGCTCGATACCAAACGACATAAGATTCCCATCATATCTGAGCCTACGATCCGATGCGCAACGATATACCAACAAGAAGATGATAAAACTCCTGTGCAAGTCGTACTCGACTGCGCAACCCGCACTCCCCCCAGACATCATGATGTAACCCCTGCTGTCCGACCGTTGTCCACGCACTCACAAGAGCGAACTGTCTGTCAACAGTTCGCAAAACTTGTAAGAGTTAGTCACTCGACTGCGGAACCCTCACTACCGAGTGACGATAACGTTACGCCTGAGCCGAATATACCTTGGCGATGAACGACCACACATGCGAGTCACTCCCATACTGTTGCGCCAAACATGTACCAACCAAGACGATGACCTAACCTTGAACCAGTCTCAATTTACTGCGAAACTCCGCACTCACCATTGACTATGACACGAGACCAGGACGACTACAATAGGCGAGCAACACCCCTAAAGAGCGAAGAAGTCGCAAAACGCGATCCAACTAACCCCCTTTACCAATACGTACTAAACCTAGACTGGAGTCCGGAGCAAGTGAGGGAAAGAAGTACTCCCAGACACGGAATCAAGGTCGAACCCACCTTGAAAACCCCATAAGGACGGAACAGAAAAGCAGCAGGAAAAAGTTGAGAAAATAAGGAGAGAGAAAAGTCACTACGAGTAACCCACAGGAACACCTAGCGCCGACATTGTGCAGGTGGAGAACCAACTGTGCGGTACAGTGCTCTAATAACGGGTTACGAACTGCGGAACCAATGGGAGCCGCAGAAGGAATTACCAGCTACCCTAAGAAAGGGGCCCGAGGGCACAAAAGGTGCTAATTACGATGCAGACTAACTGCGAACGGCCTTAGCCCCCCCAGCAATTACCGCGGTAAGCACGTTACGTCTCACACTCCTAAGGTATAAATGGGAACGAAGAAGGAAGATTACTACCCTATGAAAGGAGTGGGGGTGGTGACAACCGGTATCGATACAGTCAACGATGGCGCAGGTGAATCTGCAATTGCCGTAGCCTCCTCAAGAACTACGGAGGACACATTACGTCTCAAAACAAGTAAGGATGAAAATACGGAGTTGCGGAACCGCCTTGAAGCATCAACATCATCAGCCTGAGAATTACAGGACCCGTGGAAGGTGCTACGAAGGCAGCCCCTCCAAATTATTTCCTTAACCCAGAGAGAGAGAGAGAGAGAGAGAGAGAGAGAGAGAGAGATTGAAACATCTCAATTTTCAGGATGAAACAATGAACTGGCTCTACTGTGATATTGGTAAATAAAAACAGGATGAGCGAGAAGACTCCGAAGCGACATCCGAAGAATGAGCAGCTGAAGAAGGTTGTGTAAAGACATTATAAGTTTTTAACAGGAAAAACTGGGCGAGAGAAACTAGACCGACTCCTTTTCCTCATGATAATCTGAGAACATTAGAAACTCAGGAACTTATTCAAGACGTGGTCGTGAATACAGTCCGTATTGAAGCTACGTAATTGACTTTGGCGTTAATTCGATTTTACGATGGGGTTAGTATTTGAAATCAGAACTACATTGCAAATAAGTCTTGCTATCTCTCGCGCAGCTGGCGTAGGCAACATCGTGCATCAGACAGCGAAATTGTAGGGTTTAAAATAAAATTTAGGCCAAAGGCCGAATATTGGGAACTAGGAGGTCATTCAGCGCTGAAGGGAAATTGACAGAAAATTGTTTGAAAAGGTGTAACAAGAAGAAAAACCTCTGTTGACAATGAGTCAATTATTAGGAGAGGGTGGAAAAACAGCATGAGTAGAGAAAAAAAAATGAAATCAGGAAAGTAAGAGAGAGAGAGAGAGAGAGAGAGAGAGAGAGAGAGAGAGAGTTACAACCGTCTAACATCTCCAATTCCATAAATTTGCACCCTCCTTCTAAGTTAAAAGGTATTATCTTAATGATAATATACTCGTAATAACTGCGTACAGCTATGAACAACCGAACGAGAACTTGTTGCTAATACGATCGAATCCTATAGCAACATCACTTATTGTATTGATCGGCGTGTGAAAGTAATCGAATCCGATAACAACGTCTG
Source organism: Macrobrachium nipponense (assembly GCF_015104395.2). Lineage (NCBI taxonomy): Eukaryota > Metazoa > Arthropoda > Malacostraca > Decapoda > Palaemonidae > Macrobrachium > Macrobrachium nipponense. Next base: position 34,653,205 of record NC_061105.1, read on the forward strand.
TTTATTGTATTCATCCGCGTGCGACGGTTGAATTAACTGTATTCATGATATAAATGTAGCTGAAGCTGATAAGGCAAAATTACGTGCATCAGCAACCTGGAAGAGGTCCCAAGCTTTTGTATGAATTCAAACACAGCCGTGGTAAAAGAAAGTAATAGCATGAAAGAGCTCGTTTACTGTTGTCACACCGATAAAGATTAATCAAGTGTAAGGTTCTAATACCTATGAAAACGAGTGAAAAACGAACGGAATCACTAAATTTACGCATCTAAGCCGAGGGAAAACTAGCTTCTAATGAGACGTACTTAGTCCAAATTTTGGCCTTAAATTACATCGTAAGACGAACAGCATGACTTCGTTTCATAAGTTAAGTATCCAGATACTCATTATGGTAACTAGGAACAAAAACATTAGCCGAGACCAAGTGATATGGTTGAATCTGGAGCCAAGGAAATAGACTAGCCGGCATCATTGTCTGTCTAAGCCACGCCTGCTTACAACAGTGCTGTTTTGAAAAGCTTGTGTAATTGTAATTTAATTGAAAAAAATACATTACATTTCAATTTAATTGAAAATTAATAAATTACATATTTAAAGTAATTAAATTAACTTTATTAGGTCAAATATTAATTTCAGTTGTCACTGTAATTGATAATACAACTGGTAATTCTTTGTAACTGTAATTGAACATAAGCACAATGTAATACTGACGGCCATTAGTCCGTTAAACGTATGAAGACGTCATACACCGAAATCCTTTTAGTATCTGACATCTAATCATATGCCACAAGATACCAGTATTGACTGTTAAATGTCCAACTTAGTTGAAAACATGTTTGCTTCAAGAAAACACGTCTTCTTCAAGACGACAACCTGGCCTAAGTAAGAAAGAGTTGTTACGTTAGTTACGCTATCCAATCAGGACAAGAATGAGGTGGATACGGCGATGCAAACCCTTATTGGTCATCAGCTGATTCCAGAGCGTGAATGACTGCCGAGTTAGTATTTATACTACGCTAATATGATGATACATACAATACAATTAATGCTTTAGTCGGACAGAATCTGCTTTAGTCGGACAGAATCTGATCTTCATTCTGTTCGATTACATTCCTATTGAATTATACTAAGATCGGATTTTCGTTCGTTTCATTACACCTACTACTGAATTATCCGTAGTCAGAATGCCTGAGCCTAAAGCGTTAGCCACTATAAAAATCAGTCTAACCTATATGTAGTACAGCGAATACTTTCGGCTAGGCAAGGCTACTGTACATTCATACGATATATCATCGTGAACAGTAGGCTAGTCGTATTTAATTTATTCGATTTCTCTACATAACGAATTATCGTACGTCGATATGCGTTGAACAGAGAATTAGTTGATATTAAAAATTACGCTATCGTATAAGTAGAAGGAAAGTAACCTTAAAAGGACGAAGATAAGTATTCAAACTCTTCAGAACCCGAAACCAGATCTGAACGGCCAACCATGGCCTTAAAGATTCTGACGCAAGGAACTCGAAGCAAGAAACACCCAAGAGGCTCTAAGGACATTGTCCCTCTATAAACTACTAATATAGAAAACCGACCGGAAGAAGCCTGCACTTCTCTTCCTAAACACTATTTAGCCTATTATCCCTACTCGTCTATATCTGACCTAAATTTTCATCATCCTGAACTTACAAATCGAGGGGAGGGGAAATCTGCTGCCAACACTGCCTGCTCCGCGCCGGGGGGGCCGGCAGAACCTACCCACTCGGAGGCTTGCGGTTCTCCATTACCCCCAGCACCCGTTAGGGCTGGTTCTGGAACAGGCAGGGGGGCTGAAAAAGAACGATTAGAATTCACTATATACTACTACTAATAATACTATCTCTATTTTGGTTTAAATTATTCGTCAGGCTAGAAATATGCTTAACATACTATATGATAACCTGTCCCACTAATTTCTGGAATAACTAACTAATGTTTGTTGTTCCTCCTGACCAAGACAAACATCTCTGACTAGTATTGCACTAAACGTTTCTACACGAAATAACGAAAAGAAACGTCGATCATGTGTGCGGGTACTCATCCTACGCTTGAAGGGCGTGCAGAGCCGATGATCACCAACATATCCAGCAGTAGAAGGCTCGATCGTCCAACTGTAGATGAAGTAGAAGCAGAGGCGTGTTTGCAGTCGGCGACAACGTTATTTTAGAGCCGATGAGCACCAACATATCCAGCAGTAGAAGGCTCGATCGTCGAGGCGTTTGTAGAAGGCGATGACGTTTATTTCCTAAACTTATCCTTAGCGAGTACAAAGTAGCTATCCAAAGTGAAACGGGAAAATCGTAGTTTGTAACCAAGATGCGAAAACTCTGAGTGGGGTCGGGCTAAATGACCAAAAGTTCGCCTGATGTGGGACTGATCCGCACAGCAAGGCGAACAAAAAAACAATTGAGGAATGAGGAGACAGGCCACTGGTGGCAGGTATTTGCGGCAGCGTTGCCAACGGTAACACAGGTAACTCATTTGACTAGATTTTAACCACCTGCAGCGTTGGTAACACTGACAGTTAAAATTACCCACTTAGTGGGTAAATATGTGGGGATATAGTTCGGGCTGGTTCAGTGACCAGGGCTAATTCAGGTGTTCAGGGAGTGTATTGCAATATTCAAAATAAGAAAAACAAATTGGATGAGGGGAAAAAAAATTGAAAATGTGAGAGGAAAAAGGTTGAGAGGAGAAGAAAACCATTCAAAATAAGGAAGATAAAATTTGAGGTGGAGAAGGAAACAATTTCCAAAAAGGAGAGGTCAAGGAAAGTAGAGATTAGGAGAGGGGAAAGGGCAGGAACGAAAAGGGGTGAGGGGGGGGGATCGAAAAGCGGGAAGGGAAAGGTACAGATCATATAAGGGTGTGATTCAACAAAACTACAGAGAGAACTTAACTGTAATTTCCCATCTAAATCTTTCATATATCTAACTGGGACTGGATTTTTGTTATCCAAGTTCACGCAAACCGACGTTTGGTTAGCACAGCAACAGTTAACCAAATAATTGAAAGTGGTGAAAGTATATGGGGACAGGGAAGAAAGGTACGACAGAGAAGACCCAGTTATCAGACAAAATGAAAAGAGGGGGTTGAAAACAGGGGTAAAGTGTATTAATACAGCGCAGGGGAGATAATTGGGTACTACAGCACTACCACAATGAAATCAAGATACCGTCACTTAGTTTCAAAACAAAATGTGGAGAATAATTTAGAAAATCTGAAAACTTCCTCACATATACTTTATGCTGATATTAATCACTATAAAAGGAAATCATGGACTGTTTCTGATAACTCCCCAAGGTTTTGACTGCTTTTCAAGACTACAATTTTTGCCAGTTGCCGAGTATCTCTGTGCAAGATATTTAACTCCATAAATATCGTTGTTAACTGAACTTATCATAATATTGTAAAAGCCACTTCCTTAGATAATTCTGATGTCAAAAATATCCCATTCCCTTATCGACAACGGATGTGGCCCCTCTCACATACGCAGCTAAATCACCGGAAAGAACAGATGGCTCAGTGGTTTGTCATTTTCGTAGATTCGCAAACAGGACGCGAAATGATTCGCGAATCTCTCGATGCCCTGTTGAGTTATGAGATTTTTTTAGACTGTCAAGCCAAAGCACTGGGGGCACTTCCGGCCAGTCAGTGCTTAAAGACAGTGAAAAGAGGGAACTGGATAGTGGTTGGGCAGCAAAGGAAAAAAGATCCAGACAATAAAGGAGATGAAGTCCAGAGATCTAAAGGTGGAACTGGAAGAAAACCCCACAGTGGCACGAAGACGTAATAGAGATGCTGGACAGCATGTAGTCAAAGTAAAAGGCCTCTGCTAACGTCCTTTAGTAATCCCTACAGTGCACCACGTGAGGTAGTTCCTCGTTGGACGAGACGGTTACGTGCTCGACTACCGATCTCAAGGTTCGGGTTCAGTTCCCCGCATGGCCATCGGAGAATCAGAGGAAATTGTTTCTGGTAATAGAAATTCATTTCTCAATGTGGTTCGGATCCCGCAATAAGCTGTAGGTCCCGTTGCTAAGTGACCAATTGGCTCCTAAGCACGTAAAAATATCTAATCCTTCGGGCCAGCCCTAGGAGAGCTGTTAATCAGCTCAGGGTCTGCTTAAACTAAGATCTAAGATATACATAACATAACCACGTGAGGTGCACAGACGGCACTAGTAAGCCTTACGGCGTTGATGCCCTGTTGCTCAGTCAAGATACGACTGCCTTTCGGTGGAAACACTTACATAAAATAAGTTGGTGCATGCGAATGAAAATAAAATAGAGGAACGGGTAGAGTTAAAATGCTTAACGTAGTAAATGCGGCATAAAAAATGGAAACAGGAGAAATGTCGAGATTCCCAGAATTATTTAGTAAGAAAGCGTGGTTGAACGAGAGGGGAATAGTGTCTTGAGATGGTTCGGACATGTGGAGAGAATGTGGGATGATATGCCAATGAAGAGCATAAAATTCGGAAGTATATGGCCGTACAGCACACACACACACACACACACACACACACATATATATAGATATATATATATATATATATATATATATATATATTAATATATATGTGTGTGTGTGTGTGTGGTGTGTGTGTGTGTGTGTGTTTGTGTATATATATAATATATATGTGTATATGTATATACATATATATAATGTGTCTACATAAAAATAAATTTATAATTTTTTATTAAATATAATGAACATTTAACCAATCAACAAGCTTATGATACTAAACAGCTAACCGAACATTAGTAACAATTAACTAATCACACTGAACAACCACCTAATTACCGGAACACCTTGTCCACAGCATTTAACTGGATAAACAACGGCCTAATCATACCGTACAAACAGCTGAACACAGGGAACGATTACCTGCTCATTTTAAATAAGGCCTACTTACGAATCATTATCGTCCATAAAAGCGTCGCAAAGTCTCTTACTTCACGATGAAAATCGAAGAGCAATAAAATAACAGTAATATAACTAATCTGTAAATGAAACTAATCATAGATAGTTTAATGAAGTATATGAGTTGAAGACGTATGAAAATATGTCTGAATGTACCCGTATGCAGGTGACGTGTGAGGTCAAGAAGAAGAAGAAGAAGAAGAAGGAGGTTCCACTCCTCTCCTCGACGCTTCGGACGTTCTCTGAAAATCTGCTCCCGTTTGACCTGTCAGAGTGGGACAAGGTATGCAGCAGGCGGTCATCACCACCGCCAGCTAATTAATTATATCTTAGTTTAACCAGACCACTGAGCTGATGAACAGCTCTCCAAGGGCTGCTGGTCACGAAGGATTAGATATCTTTACGTGGCTAGGAACCAACTGGTTACTTAACAACGGGAACTACAGCTTATTGTGGGATCCGAACCACACCGAGAAATTAATTTCTATAACCTAAAATAAATTCTCTGATTCCGCGTTGGCAGAGTGTGGAATCTAATCGAACCCGTACCCTGAGATCGATAGTCGAGCTCGTAACCGACTCGTCCAACGATGGATTTATCGCCAGCGATTTGTACGAAGACTATGACTGCGTTCTATCGTGTTTGTCTGCCAAAATACAAGTCAAAGAAACACGCATGGATTTCAATCAAAATTAGGGAGAAGGCGAAAGGCCTTTTCCTTTTGTTCATTTCTATTTTGCGAGGTTCTTTATGTAATTCCAGGATGCTATGAGGGTATGGGTCGATGTGCATAGATTGTACTACGAATGCTAAGCGAGGACTTTTCATCAATGTTGTTTTATCGTTTATTCCAAACAAATTATATCTACAAAATGACGTTTTTCAGCGGTCAAATGACCATAGTTGCTGTGACACCTGTTTATAGCATATAAATCAATCAATATAATCTGTGACTTTCATTTCCCTTCCCTCGACGGGATTTTTTTTCTTTTCTTTTCTTGCTATCAGGCCTATTGATAAGCAAATAAAACTGCCTTTCCCTTCGGCCGCCTCTAGTCAATATACCAAAGCATTCAGACCACAAAAACTTCGGGCATTCAGAACTTGGCAAATTGAGGGACATCAATTACCCTTCCCGTCGGCCATGCGTAAAAGAATACCCCGAGGGCCTATTCACCGAAAGCTTTTGAAAATGCAAAAGTCGTCCTCTGCCTGGCAACGCTTGCAATAAAAGACCCTTTAGCACGGAGACCGCCGCTTGCTTTGCAATAAAAGCAACGCTCGCGCGCGCGCTCGTCGTCTCGCATCACTGCAATTGGCTCGTTCTTTGTTGTGAAAATTTAATTAGGGCGGCGTTTCGCAGCCCTTCGTGTCAAGTTACTGTCGTATTGCTGATTGCGGAGCCCTGTCGTCATCACACGTGTTGGATGGAGACCCCGTGGTAGTTACCGGATACCCCGTTGGTGGTTGCGTGGTTTATATGACGTTGGCAACGGTCCATTGCCCAAAGGTATCCCGTAAGTGTCGTTAGCTATTAAAGGGAGTTACAGTTCCTCGTTGGGCTAGTGGTTTACGTGTTCACCTACCAATCCGGTAGTCGCAAGTTCGACTCCCCGCTCTACCAACGTTGAATCAGAGGAATATACCTCTGGTGATTAGAAATTAATTTCTCGATGTAATGTGGTTCGGATCCCACAATAAGCTGTAGGTCCTGTTGCTAAGTAACCAATTGGTTTCTAGCCATGTAAAAATATCTACGTAATCCTTCGGGCCATCCCTAGGATAGCTGTTAATCAGCTAGGTGGTCTAGCTAAACTAAGATATACTTAACGTAAAGAGAGTTACAAGTTTGGTGTGGTATAACCAACCAAACTGGCTTACAGAGTGCACTCTGAAGCACACTGTAGATAGTACCAAGGTCCCCCTCGACAACCCGCATGTTGGGTTCTTCCCACTTAACTGTCCAACTTCTTTAACTTGACTTTACCCCAATGGATAAGTTCAGAGCAATCGTTAAGGAAATCAAAGGAAGGTTGAATATTTCATCTGAGTCCAGCTTCATTGGTAGATATGAAAACTGGGAAAGAAGAACTTAATTGTTTCAACTGATCTTTCAATAATAGAAATATTTAACTCGGAAATTATATGAAAATTATGTCAGGTCTTTCAACTGAACTCAAAGTAGGATATCCCCTACCTCTTAGCATAGTATCAGGCTTCCAGAGGTCTACAAAAACACATACACACAAAAGGATGTCTTCGTTCAATGATCATTATTATTCAAAGTTGATCATGATTTTTTAACATGTGCAAAAGACCTTTTAGAATACGCCAAAATAAAAATAAAATACCTTCACGGAAAAATAAACTACTTAGAGAAACATATAAAAATACACTACCGGTTAAAATACAGATAAAAGCAAAAATGCTTACAATTACATATATATATATATATATAATATATATATATATATATATATATATATGATTACATATGTCTAGGATGAAATGAAAGAATATCAAGGTCAGGTAAAACATAAGCATGGAGAGAATTCCAAAGCCTGTAGTAATGGGAAGGAAATACATTTCCGAAGAGTGCAGACTAAAAGCGTTGTTGCAGGTTTCCATACTATGACTTCAAAGTCCAAATCAAATTTCGATTCATAACCAAACCGGTGTGGAAATCATGAACTCTAGTGTCAAGCAGTTTCATGAACCCTTCATACCGAGACTTCTCTTCCTTTCTATTACGAATAACTTAACCTGTCTCATCATGAAGGCCGAACGTCTCCCCTTACAGGAGGAGTAGGCCCTTTAGCATTATCTTTCTTGTAGTGACCTACGCTGCTTTGGGCTCTTGTAGTGAGTGACCTACGCTGCTTTGGGCTCTTGTAGTGAGTGACCTACGTTGTGAGTGACCTACGCTGCTTTGGGCTCTTGTAGTGAGTGACCTACGTTGCTTTGGGCTCTTGTAGTGAGTGACCTGCTCGCTTTTGGGCTCTTGTAGTGAGTGACCTACGTTGCTGCTGGGCTCTTGTAGTGAGTGACCTACGCTGCTTTGGGCTCTTGTAGTGAGTGACCTACGCTGCTTTGGGCTCTTGTAGTGTGACCTACGTTCTGCTTTGGGCTCTTGTAGTGAGTGACCTACGCTGCTTTGGGCTCTTGTGGAGTGACCTACGTTGTGAGTGACCTACGCTGCTTTGGGCTCTTGTAGTGAGTGACCTACGTTGCTTTGGGCTCTTGTAGTGAGTGACCTACGCTGCTTTGGGCTCTTGTAGTGAGTGACCTACGTTGCTTTGGGCTCTTGTAGTGAGTGACCTACGCTGCTTTGGGCTCTTGTAGTGAGTGACCTACGCTGCTTTGGGCTCTTGTAGTGAGTGACCTACGTTGCTTTGGGCTCTTGTAGTGAGTGACCTACGCTGCTTTGGGCTCTTGTAGTGAGTGACCTACGTTGCTTTGGGCTCTTGTAGTGAGTGACCTACGTTGCCCTTGGCTCTTGTAGTGATGACCTACGTTGCTTTGGGCTTCTTGTAGTGAGTGACCTACGTTTGCCTTGGGCTCTTGTAGTGAGTGACCTACGTTGCCTTGGGCTCTTGTAGTGAGTGACCTACGCTGCTTTGGGCTCTTGTAGTGAGTGACCTACGCTGCTTTGGGCTCTTCCTACGCTGCTTTGGGCTCTCACGACGTACCAGCTTCGGTCTCTACGACAATAAACTGGGGAATTCAGTAAGAACGTGTGGAAAACGACATACTGGAGCCATACGAGAGAGAAACGAACCACCGTTATGATGACATTTTGTAAGGATAAAACAGGACACAATATAGTGCCAAAACCTTTATGAAGTCATTCGAACGCAGAACGAGAGAGAGAGAGAGAGAGAGAGAGAGAGAGAGAGAGAGAGAGAGAGAGAGACAGAGTCTCCAGCGCCACTCTTGGATCTTTATTGCAAGCAGGGAAGAGCAATGAAAGCCACTGCATAATGGCAATAAACTTCCACAAAACTGACATAAAATTTCAAATAACCTCCGGACCATCTGGCAATGATACCCACTGCCCCCACCCCCAACCCCTTCCGGCAGACACTCTGTGAGGTGGGAAAAAAAGAGAAAGATAATGCTCCCTTAAAAGGATTCGTCATTGTTAAGATATACATACACACACACACACACACACATGTATATATACATATATATATATATATATATATATATATATATATATATATATATAGAGAGAGAGAGAGAGAGAGAGAGAGAGAGAGAGGAACGATGGGGGGGAGGGGGGTAAAGAGACCGACAGAGGGATTCGGGCGCGGAACATAGGTGTGAGGCATTACCCCCAGAAGCGGTTCGTCGAGGACACACAGAGGGGGCAGAAATTCCCCCCCCCCCCCCCCCCCAACCCCCCCCTTCCCCCCCCCCCCCCCCCCCCAACCAAGGCACTCACCTTGTTCAATTCCAAAGGAAGATTTCCTCCGGAGGGTACAGATGGCGGAGTAAGACCTTCCCCCCCCCCCCCAGCCGCCACAGCCACCACACCACCACCGAGGAAGGGGGAGGGGGGGAGGAGGTTGGAAATTGAGGGAGACATAAAAGATAATCTACTTAAAGGATTATATCAGAAAATTCTTCTTTCCAAACTCCTGGCCCCACAACCGCCTTCCGCCAGCCGCCAGCAACCCCCCCCCCCCCCCCCACCACCGAAGGGTAGGAGGGGAGGAGTATGAAGACAAAAGACTGGAAAATGGATGAATCTCACACACACACACCAGAAGCGAAAGAGAAAGAAAGAGTGACCGAGTTTAATTCCTTGATCTTGAGAACTTGAAGGTGCTGAGAATATCAGGGGAAAAAAGGAAAAGGCGTACAGAAAGAAGAGAGAGAGAGAGAGAGAGAGAGAGAGAGAGAGAGAGAGAGAGAGAGAGAGATTCTAACGGGAAACAAGAACAGAGAAAACTGAAAAGGCGAAAGTTCCAATGTTGAGTTTTTTTCGTTGGTGAACTGGATAAGAGAGAGATTCGAGAGAGAGAGAGGAGAGAGAGATAGAAGAGGGAAAGAGAGAGAATTCTAACGGAAACAACAGAGAAAACTGAAAAGGCGAAAGTTCCAATGTTGAGTTTTTTCGTTGGTGAACTGGATAAGAGAGAGAGAGAGAGAGAGAATAAAGGAGATATTCTATGAGGAACGGGAAACGTGAGAGGGACTACGGGGGGAGTATGGGGGGGGGATTTCCTACGAGAAGAGGTTGGTGTAGCAGAGAGAGAGAGAGAGAGAGAGAGTATATTCTAGGAGGAAGGAGAAACGAGAGGGGGAACAAAGAGAAGTTACCCCAAATGAAGAGAGAGACAGAGACAGAGAGAGAGGAGGGGGTAACGAGAGAGCAAAGAGAAGTTTCCCCCAAAAGAAGAGAGAGAGAGAGAGAGAGAGAGAGAGAGAGAGAGAGAGAGAGAGAGAGAAGACGAGGGGAAAGCGAAGGGACGGGAAGAGTCTTAGGTTCCACCGTGCACGGAACCGGTGAATTGTGAGCGCGTCGACAGAAAGGATTACCTTCTCCTTTCAAATATTAATCTGCTTATTCCCTTTCCTTACAACTACCGTCTCGACGACGGCTACGGCTCAGCCAGATGTCTATACGGAATTAGGTGGGACGGGCGCGCGTGCTGACAGAAAGGCGAGACGTTTCGTCGAGACCGCGTGACAAGTTCGAAAGTAAAGACTTACATGGAATCAGGAAATGAGAATGCACGAAGAAGCAAAACTACCCTAAGGCAGCGAGAAATCGACCTCAACACTCAGCACAGGTGGTATAAGAGAAAATGTCTCTAGGAATTTGGATGTCTTCATTCAAATCAGGTATATTCTAGAAGATATTAAGTTCAAAACGACAGTTGGAGAACTACATTGCAGTACACAGATCAGACAGGAGGGAGGCGAGACAGACAGACCGTGTTTTAGTGGACTGGGACAGCATAACTGAAACACGAAATAATAACAGGTGAAATAACGGACCTATAAGACAGGAGGTTTGGATGTCTATAAACTCAAAAAGAACATCAAAAGCAGTCCTTAGAAAACGAGAGACAGTTGGAACAGTATTAAGAAAAATGTAAAAGGTCATTCTAACGGGTACACTGTATATTGTGAGAGGGAAGCCAAAACGGACGGACAGACAGACGAGACAGGTGGCGTCAGTCGGAAGAAAATAAATAAACAACTGCAGCACCGGTGACACTGTACAGACATCTATATAAACAAACAGGCAGAGAGAAACCTTAGAGGTGCCTTCTCATCAAACACAAACAAACACACTATGTTTGCTGGTTTCCCAGTGACCATCACGACTCCAGGCTTTTGGTGCCTGGCTTCCAGAGTTTGTACAAACAAAGGTTGTTGGGATGAGGCTGCAGGCCATACACCCAAAACATTAACACGCAGAGGTTGCTGGCCATACACCCAAAACATCAACACGCACAGATTAAGAGGACAAACACTGACAAACACAAACGAACTCCATATGCTTCCCCAACCCGATTCCCGATTCCCGATTCCCACGGGAATCAGCCGACTGAACCCTCTACCCCAATCCCCATTCTTCCCTTTCAGAATACACAAGCCGACGATTCCAAAAAATCAAAACGGGAATTTTTGGAATCTGGAGTCATGGAAAACGACAATCATCCGGCTAATTTCCCCCGAGATGCTGCGTCTCGAATTTTATGTCAAATGGCAAAGAGATGATTCCAGTAATAACCACAATGGAACGGGGGAGAGAGAGAGAGAGAGAGAGAGAGAGAGAGAGAGAGAGAGAGAGAGAGAGAAAATTCCACTAGTCATAATAATTATATAAAAAATAATAACTGAAAGAGGGAGACAGAAAGCAATAGTCTTTTGAAATTGGAATAACAATAACAACAGTGATATCATCATAAATAATATTACTAAAATATAAAATAATAATAATTATTACTATATATTAGCAATATATATATTTATATCAAGTATAAAAGGCCCATTAAAACACTGGTTTAAGGCTAAGGACTATAGCCCTTAGCTTTAAACCAGTGTTTTAATGGGCCTCTTATACTTGAGACATACTCTGTTTTAATTGAAGAATTTATTTACACACACACACACACATATATATATATAATATATACATATATCATTATTACATTATAAGCCTCTATTTACGACAATAAATTACCTTATACTTCACCATTACCCCAATGATGGCAACAAGCTCGCTACACTACCGATAGATGCTTGCAACAAACATTGGCAAGACTTTACACTCCAAGGAGAGTCAGCAGCAGGATTACCTAAAAGTGTTGATGTGGAGAGAATCTTCGGTAACTAAGATGTAAATCAACTGGAGGAGATGAAGAAGAGCTATACATCAGACGACTGCGTTCCCTTTGAGACGAATCTTGCGAGCCTCTTAAGCAGTCTTTTAGAACCTCTTGGCAACAAGGAACAAGTTGTATATTCAGCAACGAGTAATAAGTGTTACAGTCATCCATCTGTTACTTCTTCTTTAATTGTAATTCTTTTCTGTGTACTCGTTCCTTTTCCCTCTTCGGGCAGCCGATTCCGTGGAGGTTGGACTTGTAAGTTCATAACTAATAATAATAAATAATTAATAATAATAATAATAATAAATAATAATAATAATAATAATAATAATAATAATAATAATAATAATAATAATAATAATAATAATAATAACGCTAGAACATAGAACATGAGAGGTGATACTCTCTTACCGACCAAAACCTCGATAAAAGAAAACAGAAGAATTTCAGTACAGGATTAACGCCCCCGACTCGCATGAGGCAACAAAAAATAAATAAATGAATAAAAAAGATTTTACTCACGAATCTTACAACAAGTCATTCAAAGAAATGTATGAAATGTATCGATGAATCTGGGAACACAGAGGGAGGAACTAAAGGGCAGGTACTAAAAGACTTCCAAAATTATTGGACTTATTTTTTAAAAGTTTTTCCGGTGCTTCCACTTCCTTGAAACCCTCCAATCATCTACGTCCGATAATTCTCATCCAGGTGGGGCTGATTTTTCCAACCCATTAATGATAACGTTCCGGCCAACGCAGATAACACGTATAACTACAATATAAACAATACAAGAAGGATATTTTTTCACATGCAATATTAATGATGTTTATTTCAAAGTATCAAGGCCAATAATAATAATAATAATAATAATAATAATAATAAAATAATAATATGAATAAGGTTTATTTCAAAGTAATCAATGATAATAATAATAATAATAATATAATAATAATAATAATAATAATAATAATATATTAATTATTATATTATTATTATTATTATTATTATTAGTAGTAGTAGTAGTAGTAGTAGTAGTAGTAGTAGTAGTAGTAGTAGTAGTAGTAGTAGTAGTAGTATCCTCATAGCACGCCAAAGGGTTGGAAAAAGCAACAAAAATAATAATAACAATAACAATAAACTCCAAATGAGAAAGATGACAGCAGACGACAAAAGTACAAAGACCATCAAAAAGAAAAGAAGGAACCTCATTCAAACACACATTCACAGCAGAATAACTACACGATAAATACTATCAAGACCGCAATATAAAAACCACTTCTAAAATGAGACACGTCTTCTCGGTCTCGTTTCGTTTCTCATAAATGAAAAATGAGCCTCATTTCGCTTTCCATAAATAAGAAGCTAAAAAAAAAAAAAAGAAGAAAGGGGGCCTTTCTTTATTGTAAATCAAGGTTTCGTGCAATGGTTACGCCCCTTTCAGATGAGTCACAGGGGAAACCAGTATGTATACAAGTGTGTATGTATAAATCAGAAATGCCTGCATTAACAAGCAAAAACATCAAGCTATACCAAGTCCCTTATACTTCGTTTGGACTTATGTCAATGTCAAAGGAATTATAATTCTCTCTCTCTCCCTCTCTCTAAACACCCGGCACTTTTGACAATGACATACAGTGTCCAATTGAACACAAAAGGGTGGGGGGGGGGGGGGGGGGTGGGGGGGGGGGGGGGGGGGGGTATCCACAATGTTCCCCCACTACAGGAGGGAACTGTGCAAAGCAACATGTAAATCTCTCTCTCTCTCTCTCTCTCTCTCTCTCTCTCTCTCTCTCACACAAAACACACACTACAAATATCTACTGGCATCTAGTCGCGCGCACACACACCACACTACACACACACACACACACACACACACACACACACATATAATATATATATATATATATATATATATATTCATACATATATATATACATATACATACACATGTATATAGGGGAATGCATGATATACAGGTGAAGAAATGAATAAGACTCCTTTAGAATTACAGAAGCGGGTCTTTTCTTACCACCTATCACAGTTATGATCATAAATGTGTGTATGTGTATGTGTGTATATATATATATATATATATATATATCTATATATATATATATATGTGTGTGTGTGTGTGTGTTTGTAATACAAAAAATTAAATGTCTTTAATGAGAGAATCAAGACGATGTATTGGGATTAAGCTAGTATCGTCACCTCACATAAACAGCATATGTATGAGCGCATATTCATAAGTATACAAGCTTGTATTAGCCTTGTTACTTATGCGTTAAATCATTCAGCGGATCTAGTAGCACACTCTGAGCCTTCTATAGTCCCTCGAGCATCGCGTGGAAGTTGCGAACTCGAGCATCAACCGATTTGAACATTGTCATGTACCATTCACTTCCATAGTGTGGAATTTTCTCCCTTCCTTTATTTCCACCAACCATCGGATCCACCTTACAAAAGAAGTGTTTGTATCATCATCTATCTCTGCGATGTA
>NC_061105.1:34673026-34705526 GCF_015104395.2 Macrobrachium nipponense
AGTAATGCCTACATTGCACCGAATGAGGTTCACTGACGGCACTAACACACACACAACCCCCCCCCCCACCACTACGGGGGTAACTGCTCATGCAGTCAAATGAGTGGCCCACAGCTCTGCTGCTAGATAATGAACAATTACTACTGCCAGAAGTGGGATAATGTTTCCGTTTCTAGCTGACTACTCTACTCAATTAGAACTAGAACACTACTTCTGTTGCCAAAGGATTGAATTACCTCTCTTGCTGACACATAAATGAGACACTGTTTATGTAATCAAGGAATGGGATAAATTTCCTGTTACTGAAAAAGAGGAATGTAGACTCCTTTGTTACAAGAGATGGACTCTATCTCCGTTGCTCGATGACTGCAATCCTGCAGCCACAAGACAGGACCAATTTCCTTGTTGCTGGATGACTGGAACGTTTTCTTCTGTTACCAAGAAAAGACGGACACTTTTTTGTTCCCTGGTGAGATGAGGGGGACAATTCTAAGATTCTCTATCTGAATGGCCTACCTTGTCTGAATGCAATTTGCATTTTGAATTGTCTGAAAACTAGCATTTAATTCCATGTCAAGATTTGTTTTTGTTATTATTATTATTATTATTATTATTATTATTATTATTATTATTATTATTATTAAGCGGTATGGACATACATTCTTATAAAACAAGATAAAACATCATGAATATGCAGAGATTATAATTGCCAGTGATTCAGTAAACATTTTTACATTAACTATTTTTATATTCATTTCACAGTCATCTTTCACATAGAAATGTTACCCGTAATCTACAGCAGATACCATACACTGTAAGGCAATCATTATATTCAATAAATTATTAAATAAGGACAAAAACGTTAAGTAGCCATACCCTTAAGCAGATAAAAGCAGACAAAAAGTAAGTAGAGGGCTCACATATTAAATAATATAAAAAATGCAGAAACACTAAAGATCCAAAGCCTAAAACATACACAAGCAATATAGTGAGCAATAAGAGAATTCCTAACTTTACCACCTTAGAAAAGCGACCCCCCCCCAAAAAAAAAAATAAAAATAAAAAAAAAAATCCACAATCCGGACCTTGAATAAGATCCATCTCGGAATTTAATGAACTCGCCTTTGAGCAAAGGGTCACAATTCCAAAAAATCTCTTTTGAAACCCATCCACTATTTTATTGATGAGATATCTTTTGAGCAGACAGACACGGGTGAATACATAACCCACATCCAACTTCGCTGGCCCAGTTGATGAAGAATTTCGGGCAGTGTTACATCACTCAAAGACTAGCGAGTGAAACTGGAAATTAAATAAATTAATAAACCGACTCAGGAAAAAAATAAATAAATGAAAGAATATATTCTAAAGAAACCCCTTTTTAATGATCATCGACTGAATGGAAAGGCCAACAACATACCTAGCACACTGAACCGTAGGCAGAAAAAACGCATAACAGAAAACTAAAAGTAGAAGAGAGGAAGAAGATGGGCAATGATGAGGGAGGGAGGGAGGGAGGGGGGGAGTGTGGGGGGGGGGGGGTGTTTGGACACACTGAGCGAACAAAAGTGTTATCGGAGATAAGAGGGACGATAATCGATTTTGTCCCCAAATTCACCGATTTCCTCCCATCCGAGAGATTTTGAGCAATTACAGTTTCTCTCTCTCTCTCTCTCTTCTCTCTCTCTCTTCTCTCTCTCTCCTCTCTCTCTCCGGTGTCAGATTCTCGAACCGTACAAGAGGAACGAAAAAGTGATGTCCTTTAAAATCCATTACGTCCCTGTTGACCGCCGCAGTGTTACGAGGAGTTACAATGATTAGGATGTCTCAAAGACTTGTTAGTCCAGCCGAGAAGACATCGTGGAGAATGTATTTAGTTGTTGGTCGAATGTAGTAAGTCACAGCTAAGGTGGAATGAAGTCCTGAAAGGACGGGAGAACGAAGCACCAGACGCAGAATGGTTGTTAGTGTCGTGGCATGCCGTTCAGATGTGGCGGGTTCGCGTCTCCATCAGGACGATGAAAAACTAGTTACTGCTGCAGTGTGGGGTCTTTGGCGGTGGAGGTTAAAACCAACATTCTTTGGAAGGTTGAATTTCAAATCAATGGCCCCTTGTGTGCTGTGCTTGTTCCATTTGAACAGATGTCATCTACCTAAATAATAATAATCAGTATACTTTCAAAACGGGAGGTCCTCCCTCGACGAGGTAAAACTCAACCTCATTGGAGTTAAATTACTGATATCTTAAGAAACTATCTTTTAATGATCATGCACGAGTTTAAGACTCGTCAGATATCATTCTGCATTTACAGACCAACATTCTTATTTAATAATACTTCATCACCATATGTCATTTTCCTTGACTCTCTCGCCTATAGCGAAAGATATATATATATGTGTGTATATACATACATATATATATATATATATATATATATATATATATATATATATATATATATATATATATAGCTAAGGCCACAGGAAAAAGAAAAGAGGAGTACCAAGCGATTTCGTGTAATTTCAACACATTTTCGAAAATGTGCTGAAATAACACGAAAGCGCTCGGTACCCCTTTTTTTTTCTTTTTCCTATGGCCTTGGCTAAATATATTGTCACGAGCTATTTAGTGACATATAAGAATAATATATATATATATATAATATATATATATTATATATATATATATATATATATGGGAAACGTCTTTATGTTAACAAGCAGAAGAAGAAAAAGAAGAAGAAGAAGAAGAGAGAAAGAGAGGTGATGAAGTACTCCTAGTTAATGGAAGGAGTGCCTATCTACGTACCAGGCAGACACATCACTTAGCTGAGGATTGCCAGGCATGAATATTGAATATGGGTAGGGCCTTTGGGGGCCTGTCTGCTCCCTACTTTAACAGACGATATAAACTGGGAATGAACGAATGACTTACGACTTTCCTGTGTGTGTGAGAGAGAGAGAGAGAGAGAGAGAGAGAGAGAGAGAGAGATAGGAGAGAGAGTACAGTCTGTTGGATATTCAGAGTAATATCTTATCTGTACATTGACCTGGAATAGTATAAAATCTTAAATCCTCTGAACATGCAGAGCCCATATCAACTGCACTAGATTGCTTTTGTTTGTTTGTTTGTTTGTTTGTATGGTGTTTTCACGTTGCATGGAACCAGTGGTTATTCAGCAACGGGACCAATGGCTTTACGTGACTTCCGAACCAAGTCGAGAGCGAACTTCTTTCACCAGAAATACACATCTCTAACCCCTCAATGGAACGCCCGAGAATCGAACTAGCAACCACCGAAGTGGCAGGCCAAGACCATACCGATCACGCCACTGAAGCGCTTTTTAACTGCACTAGAGAAAACAAGAAGGAAATGGTTCGGGCAACACTGGCCTGGAATCACTCACCTGAAAGACAGCAAACTGGAAATAACTTTTACAGAGAGCAAACAAACTAACAAACTAACAAACAGGCAGAACAACTGAAACAACAAAAATAGGTCGACTCACACGTGCAAAAAGTAGAGTACAAAAAATGAGAATGCCCTCAGGCTATGCGTGTAATCCTCTCCTAACGTAAAATAAAATATACCGAAATAAAATAGTATCCTGGATCGGCATTTATCACAAAATCTATTCAACAAACCCTTGTAAACTATAGACTATTCCTCCCCCACTTAATAAAAATCTTTGGTCCAATATCATTTGCTAGAGAAAAGAAAATATAAAATAAAAAAAATTATTTTTAAAGATTATCACAATATTTTCTCTAGGCACACTTTTCGCTTTAACCAATGACAGTCTCCTACCAGGCTGACACTGATAATCTCTAGTTATGCTGACATTCTGACACTGTCATATCTCTTCTTCTGACCAGTGGCACTTTTAATATAGTGGCACTGGCGATCTCTTTCTATGCTGACGGTCTCAAACGGCAAACTCTTTTCTTGGGGACTCTTGACGATCTGTTAAATGTGCCGACACCGACGATCTCCTCTACAAAGCTGACAGTCTTCACTCTGATACTCTCTCTTCTTTCTGACTCCAGAAATCTCTTATGACAGTCTGGGGCTGACAACCGTTTTTAGTTTTCTGTAAAAGAAAACCATTGTGCCACCTTTGTCTGCCTGTCCGCACTTTTTCTGTTAGCACTTTATTTTTATCCGCCCTCAAATCTTAAAATTTACTGAAGCTTGAGGGCTGCAAATTGGTATGTTCATCATCCACCCCCCCCCCCCCCCCCCCAGTCATCAAACATACGAAAATACAGCCCTCTAGCCTCGGGAGTTTTGATTTAATCTAAAGTTAAAGTTAACAATAAACGAGCGTCTGCCATTGATATAGGACAGGCCACCACCGGCCCATAATCAATTTTCATTTCCTGCCGCTCATACAACAATAGATCGAGACCACCGAAAGATAGATCTATTTTCGGCGGCATTGATTATACGCTATAGATAAAACTCGATTTTTCTACTTGTTTCCTTTCTGACCTTTGATCACCTCTTAGTATACAGTTGCATGTTGACAGTGTAGCCCTGATAACTTCTCTTCTTTCTGACCTGACACTTAAAACTGAAACTGACAATCTTGCTCTCAACATACATTTTTAGGCACTGATAGTCTCACAGTCGCCTGGACATTATACGATCATAGTAAGCTAGAAACTAGTCATGTCTTCAAGTTTTCCTTCTGGTTGCGTGAGGCAGGGTGACAACGCCCGAGTGATGCTAAGGCCAGATAAACACAAGAGACGTCTCGTCTCCTTTCCAAGTCATAGTCACACAACCAAGTTTCATAGTGTTAGCTTGCAGGTTCCTTAAAATCTGGGTGGCAGAACATTGCTTGTAGGTCCCTGAAGATCTGGGTGACAGAACATTGCTTGTAGGTTCCTTAAGATCTGGGTGACAGAACATTGCTTGTAGGTTCCTTAAGATTTGGGTGACAGAAGAACATTGCTTGTAGGTCCCTATAGATCTGGGTGACAGAACATTGCTTGTAGGCCCCTCCCTGAAGACTGGGTGCGAGTACATGTTTTTGTAGGTCCCTGAAAGATCTGGGTGACAGACATCATTGCTGTAGGTCCCTGAAGATCTGGTGACAGTACATTGTTTGTAGGTCCCTGAAGATCTGGGTGACAGAAACATTGCTTTGTAGGTCCCTGAAGATCTGGGTGATTCAGAACTTATTGCTTGTAAGAAGGTCCCTGGAAGAATCTTTGGGTGGACAGAACATGTTTGTAGGTCCCTGGAAGAATTCCGGGGTGGGACAGTTCAAAAGGGAACAATTGCTTGTAGGTCCATAAGATCTGGGTGACAGTACATTGTTTTGTAGGTCCCTGAGATTCTTGGTTGACCCAAGAAGGGAACATTGTTTGTAGGTCCCTAATAATTCTGGGTGACAGAACCATTGCTTTGTAGGTCCCTGAAGATCTGGGTGACAGTACATGTTTGGGTAGGTCCTTGAACCCGATCTGGGTGAACAGAACATTGCTTGAGGGTCCCCTGAGATCTGGGTGACAGAACATTGTTTGTAGGTCCCTGAAGATCTGGGTGACAGAACATTGCTTGTAGGTCCCTGAAGATCTGGGTGACAGAACATTGCTTGTAGGTCCCTGAAGATCTGGGTGACAGAACATTGCCCTTGTATTGTTCCCTAAGATCTGGGGTGAACAGAACATTGCTTGTAGGTTCCCTAATATTTCTCCGTGGTGACAGAACATTGTTTTTAGGTCCCTGAAGATCTGGGTGACAGAACATTGCCCTTTAAGGTTCCGCCTTGAAAATCCCCTGTGGGACAGAACATTGCTTGTAGGTCCCTATGATCTGGGTGACAGAACATTGTTTTTTCGGTCCCCGGATCTGGGTGACATAACATTGCTTGTAGGTCCCTTAAGATCTGGGTGACAGAACATTGCTTGTAGGTCCCTAAAGATCTGGGTGACAGAACATTGTTTTTAGGTCCCTGAAGATCTGGGTGACAGAACATTGTTTTTAGGTCCCTGAAGATCTGGGTGAAAGTACATTGTTTGTAGGTCCATGAAGATCTGGGTGACAGAACATTGCTTGTAGGTCCCTGAAGATCTGGGTGACAGAACATTGTTTGTAGGTCCCTGAAGATCTGGGTGACAGAACATTGCTTGTAGGTCCCTGAAGATCTGGGTGACAGAACATTGTTTGTAGGTCCTGAAGATCTCGGTGACAAACATTGCTTTAGGTCCCCTGAAGTGATCTGGGTGACGAAACATGCCTTTAGGTCCGCTGAAGATCTGGGTGACCAGTACATTGTTTGTCGGTCCCTGAAGATCTAGGTGACAGAAGAACATTTGCTTGGTAGGTCCCTCTAGATCTGGTGACAGACTTGCTTTAGGTCCCTGGAATCTGGTGACGTACATTGTTTGTAGTCCTGAAGATCTGTGGGTGACAGAACATGCTTGTAGCTCACTGAAGTCTGGTGACAGAAACATTGTTTTGTAGGTCCCCTGAAGACTGGGTGACAGAACATTGCTTGTAGTCCCTGAAGATCTGCGGTGACAGAACTATGCTTGTAGGTCCCGCTTGAAGATCGGGTGACTGAAGATTGCTTGTAGTCCCTAAAGATCTGGGTGACAGACATTGCTTTGTAGGTCCCTATAGATCTGGGTGACAGAACATTGTTTTTAGGTCCCTGAAGATCTGGGTGACAGAACATTGCTTGTAGGTCCCCTGAAAATCTGGGTGACAGACATTGCTTGTAGGTCCCTATAGATCTGGGTGACAAGAAACATTGTTTTAGGTCCCTGACAGATTCTGGCTGACATAAACATTGCTTGTAGTCCCTTAAGATCTGGGTGACAGAACATTGCTTGTAGGTCCCTAAAGATCTGGGTGACAGAACATTGTTTTTTAGTGTCCCTGAAGATCTGGGTGACAGAACATTGTTTTTAGGTCCCTGAAGATCTGGGTGAAAGTACATTGTTTGTAGTAGGTCCATGAAGATCTGGGTGACAGAACATTTGCTTGTAGGTCCAAATGGGGGAGATCTGGGTGACAGAACATTGTTTGTAGGTCCCCCGAAGATCTGCTGACAGCACATTGCGTGTAGGTCCCTGAGATCTGGGTGACAGAACATTGCTTGTAGGTCCCTTGAAGATCTGGGTGACAGAAGATGCTTGTAGGTCCCTAATGATCTGGGTGACAGAACATGCTTGTAGGTCCCTATAGATCTGGGTGACCAGAACATTGTTTTTGGTCCCTGAAGATGGGTGACAGAACATGCTTGTAGGTCCCCATCTGGGTGACAGAACATTGCTTGTAGGTTCCCCTGAAGATCTGAGTGACAGAAACATTGCTTGTAAAGGTCCCTATTAGATTTTTCTGGGATGGACATAACCCCATTGTTTTAAGGTCCCTGAAGATCTGGGTGAGCATAACATTGGCGTTGTAGGTCCCTTAAGAATCTGGTGACAGAACATTGCTTGTATGGTCCCTAAAGATCTGGGGTGAACAGAAACATTGTTTTTTAGGTCCCTGAAGATCTGGGTGACAAAGCAAATTGTTTTTTTAGGTCCCTTGGAAGATCTGGGTGACCAAAAAAAGCACATTGCTTGTAGGTCCCCTGAAGATCCTGGGTGACCAGAACTTTGCGGTGTAGGTCCCCTGAAGATCTGGGTGACAGAACATTTGCTTGCTTTGTAGGTCCCCCCTGAAAATCCTGGGTGACAGACATTGCTTTGTAGGTCCCCTATAGATCTGGGTTGATCCAGAACCATTGTTTTTAGGGTCCCTGAAGATCTGGGTGACATAACATTGCTTTGTAGGTCCCTTAAGATCTTGGGTGACAGAACATTGTCTTGTAGGTTCCCTAAAGATCTTGGTTGACAGAACATTGTTTTTAGGTCCCCTGAAGATCTTGGGTGACAGAACATTGTTTTGTTTTTTAGGTCCCCGCCTGAAGATCTGGGTGACAAGCAACATTGCTTGTAGGGTCCGCTGAAGATCTGGGTGACAGAACAATTGGCTTGTAAGGTCCCTATAGATCTGGGTGAACAGACCGTTGCTTTTAGGTTCCCTGAAAGATCTGGGGTGAACTAGAACATTGCTTGTAAGGTCCCTGAAGATCTTGGGTGAACAGAACATTGTTTTTTAGGTCCCTGAAGATCTGGGGTGACAGAACATTGCTTGTAGGTTCCCTGAAGATCTTGGGTTGACAGAACATTTGCTTGTAGGTCCCCTGAAAATCTGGGTGACAGAACATTGCTTGTAGGTCCCTATAGATCTGGGTGACAGAACATTGTTTTTAGGTCCCTGAAGATCTGGGTGACAGAACATTGCTTGTAGGTCCCTGAAGATCTGGGTGACAGAACATTGCTTGTAGGTCCCTGAAGATCAGGGTGACAGAACATTGTTTGTAGGTCCCTGAAGATCTGGGTGACAGAACATTGCTTGTAGGTCCCTGAAGATCTGGGTGACAGAACATTGTTTTTAGGTCCCTGAAGATCTGGGTGACAGAACATTGCTTGTAGGTCCCTGAAGATCTGGGTGACAGAACATTGTTTTTAGGTCCCTGAAGATCTGGGTGACAGAACACTGCTTGTAGGTCCCTATAGATCTGGGTGACAGAACACTGCTTGTAGGTCCCTATAGATCTGGGTGACAGAACATTGCTTGTAGGTCCCTGAAGATCTGGTTGACATATCATTGCTTGTAGGTCCCTACAGATCTGGGTAACAGAACATTGCTTGTAGGTCCCTGAAGATCTGGGTGACAGAACATTGTTTTTAGGTCCCTGAAGATCTGGGTGACAGAACACTGCTTGTAGGTCCCTATAGATCTGGGTGACAGAACACTGCTTGTAGGTCCCTATAGATCTGGGTGACAGAACATTGCTTGTAGGTCCCTGAAGATCTGGTTGACATATCATTGCTTGTAGGTCCCTACAGATCTGGGTAACAGAACATTGCTTGTAGGTCCCTGAAGATCTGGGTGACAGAACATTGTTTGTAGGTCCCTGAAGATCTGGGTGACATATCATTGCTTGTAGGTCCTACAGATTCTGGTTACAGAACATTGCTTGTAGGTCCCTGAAGATCTGGGTGACAGAACATTGTTTGTAGGTCCCTGAAGATCTGGGTGACATATCATTGCTTGTAGGTCCCTATAGATCTGGGTGACAGAACATTGTTTGTAGGTCCCTGAAGATCTGGGTGACATATCATTGCTTGTAGGTCCCTACAGATCTGGGTGACAGAACATTGTTTGTAGGTCCCTGAAGATCTGGGTGACATATCATTGCTTGTAGGTCCCTACAGATCTGGGTAACAGAACATTGTAGGTCCTGAGTCTGGGTGACAGAACTGCTTGTAGTCCCCTAGATCGGGCAACGAACATTGCTTGTAGGTCCCTGAAGATCTGGGTGACGGAACATTGCTTGTAGGTCCCAATAGATCTGGGTGACAGACCAGAGCTACAATGATTTTATACGTAATTTCATGACACTGAATTGATCACAATGGATATACAAACACTGAGCAGGATATTCATGTGATTGTTTCATGAAATCTTGTCATCCAGACTCGTTCCTCTTTTCAGTTCAAATTATTTACTACCGGCGTCGATGACAATACTCCCTGTCACGCCAGTTTACATCAATCGCTGCAGACACTGGCAATTTGGCCGTTACCGGCAATCTCTTGCAGTGGACCCAGTGGAGAGCAAGAACCACTTTCATAATATTCACGTCTCCCAAAAACCTCGACGCCAGAGAAAAATACCCGAACGCTCATTCAAGCAATGCCTATTTCCGAACTTCGTTAAGGATATTGCTTACCAATTATGTGCCTCGTTATGTGCAACGTTACGAGCATAAATAATAGCGCCATGAAGAAGTGAGGACTAGCGCTATGCGCCCAATAAACTAATCGGTAAAAATGACGGAATGTGAGCCCACGCATTACAGCCCCATTACCTTAATGACGCAGCATGACTTAGTTACCACCGATTACACTTCGCCTCACTAATAAGGGAGGGACACGGCTTCGATCAGTTTCCTGATTATTCTCTCTCGCATCTATTGAAGTAAACCGTGAAATATGTACGTGATAGTTCGTTGTCTATGGCGAGCATCAGCCTGGATGGAGTAGGGCACTGGGTAGCAACCTCATCCCGAATGGTAGCAAGAAATGGCATGCATATATATATATATAGTATATATATAATATATATATATATATATACATATATATATATATATATATAATATAAGCGAAATATCACAGGAAAATGATAGGCAGAAATCCAAGCGCTTTCGTCTTTACGATGTCTTAGTAAATACGAATGCGCTTGGATTTTCTGCCTATCATATTCCTGCGGTATTCGCATATTTAATGAAGTCACGTGCATCTACTGTGATTTTTAAAGCATATATATATATATATATATATATATATATATATAAAATATACACCATCCTACACAATTGTTCTGTGCATTCATAAACACACACACATATATAATATATATGTAGATAATAAATTAAACATAATATATATGATTATCTAAAAATCTTTACATATATTTATACAAATACATAAATTCATTGTTATCTCTCTTTTATTATTATTTATATACTATATATATATATATAAATTATATATTTATATATATCATATAATATATATATATATATTATATATATATATATATATATTCCAAGACTCATGAATAACCCATACGAATAAAATCATTGCAAGCGTGCCAGACATTCTCACTCAATCATAACGTGATTGCATTCCGTGCACACTTACCAGTCTTCCCTAGAGAGAGAGAGAGAGAGAGAGAGAGAGAGAGAGAGAGAGAGAGAGAGAGAGAGAGAGAGGAAGCCCTCCAGTTGGAAGGAATTTTCAAGTCTGTCTCGATATTCTAATCACAATCAAACGTGCGTGATGGTGGATGGGAATGAGTCACTGCATCCAGTTTTATTTCAATGATTATTTTTTTTCGTGGGATATTGCTTCCTATTTCCCTGCATATAATGACAATCGATGCAATCGAAGATTTGCTCAGGTCAGGAACTGCACGAACAGCTAGAATAGAGAGTCTCTCTCTCTCTCTCTCTCTCTCTCTCTCTCTCTCTCTCTCTCTCTCTCTCTCTCTCTCTCTCTCACTTCAAGTCTTTCTCTGTTCAATACCAGAAAATGCTGCTGGTTACATTTCGCGCTTTTACCGCAGCAAAGAGCGCCGGTGATTTTGCATATCGCGAATGCAAATCATACATCAACATGCATACACGTCTATTCATCAATAAGAAGGAGCATGACAAATACGTACATGCGCCTACATACACACACACACACCAGAGAGCGAGACTGAGAGAGAAAACAGTCCAATATTTTCCTTTGCACGACAACTCGCTGAGAGAGATAGAACGAATAAGACAGGTTTGCGCCAAAGTTTAAAGTTTAATATTATATATATATATATATATATATATATCATATATATATATATATCTATATATATAATATATATGTGTGTGTGTGTGTGTGTGTGTGTGTGGAATTTAGGCCGGAAAGGCCAATCACTGGGACCTACAAGGTCATTCAGCGCTGAAACTGGAATTGGCAGTAAAAAGTTTGAATGGTTTAACAGGATGAAAACCTCAAAGCAGTTGCACGATGAATCAAGTGTTAGGAGAGGGTGGGAAGTAAGATGGAAGAAAGAGAATATGAAAGGAGGTACAGTAAAATGAACGAAAGGGGGTTGCAGCTAGTTGCCGAAGGTACTACGCTGCAAAGAACCTAAAGTGCACCGCATGAGGTACACTGACGGCACTAACCCCCTACGGAAATTAAATGACCTGAACAAACAATCAAACAGACATAAAACAAGCAATTTAGTAAAACATTTATATATATATATATATATATATATTATATATATATATATATATATATATATATATATGACTGGTAAAAGTGTTCTGTAACAACAGAATTCCATCTAATAAAAGGAGCCCATAAAAATACACCAAAATGTAGAGAGAAAGTACTATATTTCAGAGACTGCTGTCTCTCTCTTCAGGTATATGAATGAGAAAAGTTTACAGAAAAGGTGTGTATACCAAGAGATTCGTCCACAAGTAAGCCAATTTAGGTCACCCCCGCTGATAATCTTCCTTTAATCTTCTTAAGCGTTGGTTGAATGAACACTGCGTCGACGATGTCGGATGTCCAATTCCCCTTTTGAGATGTTCATTACCTCTTCTTCTCTTTTATTAAGGCCGATTCCATCATTTGACTCTTGTACCGGCAGTTGCTGCTATAAATTACATGTGACATATTCCAGTTTATTCTATGGTTTGTTTGCATTTATATGATTGAAAATAGCCGAGTTCTGTTGTCCATACCTAACTGACCGTTTGTGTTGTATTAATCTCTGGGGAAGTGATTTACCTGTAAATCCGATGTAAGATTGGTCACAGTCCTGGCATGGGATCTCATATACCCCAAGAGTCTTTGGGCGATGTCTTTTGTTGGACGTTAATCAGGGATTTGGCTAAGGTATTTTGGGTAGGTAAATGCAAAAGGGTTAGATTTCCCAAGGGTGTGAGTTACTCTCTTAATCGTCTCCAGGTGGGAATTTTTATTTTATTGTTGGGTGTGTCTCTGGTCTTGTCTTTAGGGGGTCGGTAGAAATTACGTTTGTTTTTCTTTTTGAATTGCTTTCTCAATTATATGGTCCAGGATACTTTAAAGATGAAGTTGCTTGCGAATTAGTTCAAATTCTTTTTTCCAGGAAATCTGGGGAACAAATTCGTAAGGCTCTTAAGAATAGGTTGCTAGCTAGACCTATCTTGATGGTATTTGTCATGATAGCTAAAAATAGTGAATATATGAAAGTGAGAAACGTTGGTTTTCTGTATATGGTAAATTTGTATTCTGTCGTGTCTCTGATTATTAAAACATCAAGAAAAGGATTTTGTTGTCTGTTTCCCATTCAACTTTAAATTTGATGCTGGGCACTAATGCGTTTAATTTTGAGAGGAATTCATTAAAATTACCCCACACTTATTATCCCAAAATGTTAGTATGTCATCCACGTATCTCATCCACAGCATGTTTTTGGTTTTATTTTTTATTAGCATTTATTACTGTAGTTTCAAAGTATTCCATGTACAGATTGGCTAAAATAGGACTTAAAGGACTACCCATACTACACCCGCAATTTTTGCTTGTAGAATGATTCCCCGAATGAAAATACGTTTATTAGATGCACATAATTCAACTAACTTTATTATTTTGTCAAGTGCCAAAGGGAAATGATCTGAATAGGGGGATAATTTTTCCCTTAAAAACTGAAGAACGTCCTGTACTGGTACTTTTGTGAATAGGGAGTCTACGTCAAGGCTTAAAAGTTTTATGTTGTGAAGTGGTATATGTGCTTCTCTGAATTTGTGACAAAAGTCTTCCGAATGTTTGATGTGACTGGGAGAAAAAAGTGCCTAAAAAAGGAGAAAGGAGGCCAGCTAACCATTTAGAAATTTTGTAATTGAAAGCTCCGGCGCATGAAACGATGGGTCTGAATGGAAGATTGTCTTGTGAGTTTTGGGAAGACCATAAAAGTAGGGTAATTAGGATTAATTACTTTAAATTTCTCTAATAGTTCAATACTCTTTTTGTCTTGGCCAATTAATCTTACTTTCCGAAAAAATTCTGTGGGAACGTTCTGGAGGGATTTTTCGTCAGTTTTTCGTAAGTATTTTGTGTCGCTAAGGAGCTGGTTGATTTTGTCGAGGTAGAAGTCTTTTGTCCATTATTACAATTTTGTTTGCCGTCTTTGTCGGATCTACTTATTATAACATCTAACTTTTTTAGCGAGTGGATGGCTATCATGAATCTGCGGGGAACAGGATATTTCTTATGAAGGTCAGTTAAAGCATTTAGTAACACTCCTTTTAAACATATCTCTTCACGGCTGTAGTTTTTGTTAGATATGAATTTATCAAAAGCCACTATGAAGTCTAGGTTGTTTTTGCGGTCTGGCATTAGGGCAAAGGATAAGCCTAAATTTAAAACTAAATGTTGATTTACAGTAAGGGGTGTTGGTTGGATAAGTTAAAACTTTGTCTTGTTGTTCAAGATTATTCCATGCGCTATTATCTATTAGGTTATTTAACTTGCGTAAAAGTCTGTTGGAATGAGTCACGCTATTATAGGCAGCAATGTCGGAACAGAATGAAATCAGATACCTGTATACGTGGTCCGTAGTGAGGAGGCGAAGATTAGATTGAGTTCCATATATCACTCTGCGTAGCACGAAGATGTCGTTTCTCGTATTGGTGATTCTTTCTTCCAGGAAAATCTAATCTTCGCCTCCTCACTACGGACCACGTATACAGGTATCTGATTTCATTCTGTTCCGACATTGCTGCCTATAATAGCGTGACTCATTCCAACAGACTTTTACGCAAGTTAAATAACCTAATAGATAATAGCGCATGGAATAATCTTGAACAACAAGACAAAGTTTTAAACTTATCCAACACCCCCCTTCCCCCCCTTACTGTAATCAACATTTAGTTTTAAATTTAGGCTTATCCTTTGCCCTAATGCCAGACCGCAAAAACAACCTAGACTTCATAGTGCTTTTGATAAATTCATATCTGACAAAAACTACAGCCGTGAAGATATGTTTAAAAGGAGTGTTACTAAGTGCTTTAACTGACCTTCATAATAAATATCCTGTTCCCCTGCAGATTCATGATAGCCATCCACTCGCTAAAAAAGTTAGATGTTATAATAAGTAGATCCGACAAAGACGGCAAAATTGTAATAATGGACGACAAAGACTTCTACCTCGACAAAATCAACCAGCTCCTTAGCGACACAAATACTTACGAAAAACTGACGAAAAATCCCCTCCAGAACGTTCCCACAGAATTTTTCGGAAAGTAAAGATTAATTGGCCAAGACAAAAAGAGTATTGAACTATTAGAGAAATTTAAAGTAATTTAATCCTAAATTACCCTACTTTTATGGTCTTCCCAAAACTCACAAAGACAATCTTCCATTCAGACCCATCGTTTTCATGCGCCGGAGCTTTCAATTACAAAATTTCTAAACTGGTTAGCTGGCCTCCTTTTTCCTTTTTTGTAGGCACTTTTCTCCCAGTCACATCAAACATTCGGAAGACTTTTGTCACAAATTCAGAGAAGCACATATACCACTTCACAACATAAAACTTTTAAGCCTTGACGTAGACTCCCTATTCACAAAAGTACCAGTACAGGACGTTCTTCAGTTTTTTTAAGGGAAAATTATCCCCCTATTCAGATCATTTCCCTTTTGGCTCTTGACAAAATAATAAAGTTAGTTGAATTATGTGCATCTAATAACGTATTTTCATTCGGGGAATCATTCTACAAGCAAAAATTCGGGTGTAGTATGGGTAGTCCTTTAAGTCCTATTTTAGCCAATCCTGTACATGGAATACTTTGAAACTACAGTAATAAATGCAATAAAACCCAAAAACATGCTGTGGATGAGATACGTGGATGACATACTAACATTTTGGGATAATAAGTGGGGTGGGAATTTTAATGAATTCCTCTCAAAATTAAACGCATTGAGTGCCCATCATCAAATTTAAAGTTGAATGGGAAACAGACAACAAAATTCCTTTTCTTGATGTTTTAATAATCAGAGACACGACAGAATACAAATTTACCATATCAGAAAACCAACGTTCTCACTTTCATATATTCACTATTTTAGCTATCATGACAATACCATCAAGATAGGTCTAGCTAGCACCTATTCTTAAGAGCCTTACGAATTTGTTCCCCAGATTTCCTGGAAAAAGAATTGAACTAATTCGCAAGCAACTTTCATCTTTAAAGTATCCTGACCATATAATTGAGAAGCAATTCAAAAAGCAAACGTAATTTTCTACCGACCCCCTAAAGACAAGACCAGAGACACACCCAACAATAAAATAAAAATTCCCCACCTGGAGACGATTAAGAGGAGTAACTCACACCTTGGGAAATCCAACCCTTTTGCATTTACCTACCCAAATACCTTAGCCAAATCCCTGATTAACGTCCACAAAGACATCGCCCAAAGACTCTGGGGTATATGAGATCCCATGCCAGGACTGTGACCAATCTTACATCGGATTTACAGGTAAATCACTTCCCAGAGATTAATCAACACAAACGGTCAGTTAGGTATGGACAACAGAACTCGGCTATTTTCAATCATATAAATGAACATAACCATAGAATAAACTGGAATATGTCACATGTAATTTATAGCAGCAACTGCCGGTACAAGAGTCAAATGATGGAATCGGCCTTAATAAAAGAGAAGCAGGGTATGAACATCTCAAAAGGGAATTGGACATCCAGACATCGTCGACGCAGTGTCATTCAACCAACGCTTAAGAAGATTAAAGGAAGATTATCAGCGGGGGTGACCTAAATTGGTCTTACTTGTGGACGAATCTCTTGGTATAAATACCACCTTTTCTGTAAACTTTTCTCATTCATATACCTGAAGAGAGAGACAGCAGTCTCTGAAATATAGTACTTTTCTCTCTACATTTTTGGTGTTTTTATGGGCTCCTTTTATTAGATATATATATATATATATATATATATATATATATATATATATATATATATATATATATATTCTTTCTTTCTTTTTTTCCCTCATAACTGATCTCTTGTCTCTGTATTTGCTATCACCTTCTGTCACTACCTTCATATGAACACCATCTCTTTGGAAGCCTGAATTTCGAGTCAATGACCCTGTGGGTTTGTTCCATATGAATAGGATTAAAGTTCTGAGGGATAATAATAATAATAATAATAAAATAATATATAAAATAATAATTAATGTCTCATGGCTATGACAAATAGAACACAACGTCCAGGATACTGTGTATGTGAGGACGTCACCTGGTCTTCCAACACCTGACCCTACACCCCCCCCCCTCACCCCCGCCACCCCCATACCCGTCAACCACCCCTAACTAGCAACCCAACAGCCCCGTTCCGGGGAAAATTGAAAAAGGAGACATTTGCTTGACACGCTCACAATAGTCGAAAAATTCTGGCCGTTCCACGTTACATTTTGTTAGGACGAAATACGAGACTTCCTGCAAACAAATGATATTTTACAATGCAATAAAGTCTATATTCGCCACATATAGTTTTCCATTTAAATTTTATGATTGCAATTATCATTATCACTGAGATGACTCGTGTATCAAACATGACAGCAATATCAGAAAATGACGGCAAGTCTATGTGTTCATTCCAGTGACTATCGTCGTGTATATGAGTCATTGGAACGTGAAATTTCATCTGGTTTTTTTATCTTTATCTATTGATTCTCACGTGCAATTGTTCATATGGATCAAGCCTAAACGGCCATTGGCTTGTAAAGTAAGCAGCTAAAAAAAAAAAAAAAAAAAAAGCGTTGACCAGAAGACAAAAATATAAATACAACAAGAATTACATAAACATAAAACATAAATCAAATAATATAACCTAATAATCAATAATAATAATAATAATAATAATAATAATAATACAACACAACTAGAAGGACAGCAGGGGGTATTTAACAAACAACTGGCCTCTGGATCTGCGCTGCACTCGATTTACAGAAAGAAGAAAATACAACTCTGGGTATATACCAGCCTACATGAGTTTACGTGGTTATATACGCTATATATAGACACAATATACATTATATATATACACACACATATATATATATATATATATATATATATATATTGAATGTATTTATGTATACATATTTTATCTCCTGCCTATATATATAGAAATTATATATATATCTATATATATATATATATATATATATATATATATATATATATATATATATGACAATGTGCGAAATATAACTTACGGGGTTGTAGGTCCTGACCGGTTTCGTCTAATACGAGGCATCAGTCCTCCATCAGTGGCTTGGAAATAAAGCCGAAACTAGTCAGAACCTACACCACGTCTAATACACGAACCGCATGCTAAAGTAAATATTATCTATCTCTCTCTCTCTCTCTCTCTCTCTCACACACACACACACACACACACACACACACACACACATATATATATATATATATATATATATATATATATATATATATATATATATATATATATATATATATATATATACGTACCAGATCAACGCACAGCTAAAAGACCACAAGCAGAGGAGAATTTCATTATTACAACAAATCAAGTCCGCTGAGCCACACATTCGCCAAACACGTAATTCCATCAATATCAACACATCATTTACAGGAAGGAAGTTGCCGTCAAAGGGAAATTTACGTCAACATATTGAAAACTGTAAAAAATAAAAATAAATAAATAAATAAACTCGAAGGGAATTTCTGGACGACGTGGCCTCCCATCAAAGAAACCGCTGTTGCAACGACTGAAAAAAAATATATAAAAATGAACTAAAAAAAATCAGGTGGAAAAAACCGAGTAAAATTTATTTCCAAAAGTTGGGGAAACTAAGTCGTTAGGCCGAGCGAAAAGAAACCCGTAAATAATGAACCAATTTACCCAACTTGTTACCAGTTCGCTCCTCCACCGGCAAGGGGTAGTCCATCCCCCCCCCCCCCCCACCCCCCCCCACATCCCCTCCCCCTTCCCCGCCCCGCCCCATCCCATCCCAATCCCCGTTGCTCCCGAGCATTCCCCGAGAAGGCGAATCAAAAGGTGTGGATAGAAGGAAAACGGATAAGAAACAGAGAGACAGGAAACAGACAGATGAGCAGCGTGGCAGTACATGAGAGACAAGGAAGATGACGGTGTAAATAAATATAAAAAAATAATAGGGAAAACAGAAGAGGAAATGAGAAGAGGGAAACGAGAAAGAGAAGACCTTCCCATCGCCCTTTTGAGGATTCGTGTGAAAGGAAGGGGACAGAAAAGGAGAGAGAACGGATAGATGAGGAGATGAAGAAAAGAACAGCAGAGCAGTGGCAAGGGGGGGGGGCAAGAGAGGAACAATACCATTTAAGGATAATCAGAAGAAAAGGAAAAAAACCGGAAATAACGTTGGGGAAACACAAAAGGCACTTTCGAATAAAGCAAGAGATCTGAAGCAGATTCACGAAATTTTTCCTGTTTCCTCAGAGACATATCAGAGTCTGAGTTTATCGAACAATATATAAAGAAAATGGATGAGATCAAATCAATGGAGAGACAACACCTGAATTTAGGGTCCTTCCCAATATCATCAGGCTGGAATCTCGTCTATGCTCGGCGTCGGTGACCCTGGTAGTTGTAACGTCAGATAACTCACAATCAATCAATCAATCTCGTCTATGCTGAAGTACAAACATCAATGTCTGTGTGATTGTGAAATTTCTACTTCGGTTCTCAAATTTTCATAACAAGAGTGATATATATATATATATAATATATATATATACTATATATATATATATATATATATATATGTATATGTATTGTATGTATATGTATATATTATATATATATATATATAATATATATATAATCCTAATATATATATATATATATATATATATATATATATATATATATATATATATCTATATATTATAATATATTTATATATATACGGATTATTTGCCCATTTTTCCTTTGATTTCTCAAACATTTTGACTGAATAAATGGAATAAGAAATTCCATCCATGAATTGTTCGTCAGTCTCATCTAGCTATCGTATAAGAATACCTAAAACGTTTTCTTGATGATGAAATGATAGTTGTGAAAAAAAATTAAATTTTCATAAAACATTTCAATAGAGAGAGCTAATATTTCACGAAGAAATAAAAAAAATCACATACAAATAAGCTTTTCTCCTGAAAACGAATTCCTTCAGAGAATAATTATCAAACGAAAAATTTATTTCAGAAGCTAAACTTCCCAAATGGGAAAGCAAACGTCTAGGCTTTTTTACGAACAAATGCGAAGTGACAAATGGACAAGGATTATGTACAGTATTGGCAAATCCTTAGCTTGTCAAATCTGTTTAAGAATTTTTTTTTTTTTTTTTTTTTTTTTTTTTTTTTTTTTTTTTTTTTTTTTTTTTTTTTTTTTTTTTACAAACTAAGCAAAGAAAAATGGGCGATGGACCAAGGAAAGCCTGGTTGGATTTTGGGCCACGTATAGTATTGGCAAATCCTTAACTTGTCAAATCTGTTTAAAAATTGTTTTATATTTTCTTTTTTTTTCCGCGAACTCAGCAAAGAAAAGTGGCCGATGGACCAAGGAAATCCTGACTGGATTTTGGGCCATTTCCGAATAAGGATCTGGATGCTGCGCTATTTATTTCCGGTGGGATATTGAGAAGAATCCCCTTTAATAGAGGATTCATTTGACTCCTCGACCAAAAAAAAAAAAAAAAGTTCTTAATCAAATCTCTGAAATAATGAATAATTAAAAGGAGGATTAAAGAGGATGGCCATGACGAGATATGGCACTCGGTGGATCGCGCTTTAAGAGAGAGAGAGAGAGAGAGAGAGAGAGAGAGAGAGAGAGAGAGAGAGAGAGAGGTTCGAAAGACTAAAACTAGCTTAAAATAACTTTAGGTTTTGTTATAGAGAGAGAGAGAGAGAGAGAGAGAGAGAGAGAGAGACTAAAACTAACTTAAAATAACTTTAGGTTTTGTTATGAGAGAGAGAGAGAGAGAGAGAGAGAGAGAGAGAGAGAGAGAGAGAGAGAGAGAGAGGTTCGAAAGCCTAAACCTAACTTAAAATAACTATAGGTTTTGTTATGTCAACGGGATTACTCAGAGCAGCAATGGTAGTGGTGTAAGTAGCAGAAATAGTACAACATATAAGAATTATTTATCAATAATCTAACAATATTCCATTTGCAGTCGTTGCGGATCTAAAAGCAACAACATATCTACAGTGCCAACTTCAATTACAGTGAACAAAATACGTGTAGTTATCGGCAGTATTTTCAATAAAGTACCGATAGTTAGGATTCAAATGAATGCTAGTGGCCTGTATAGTTAAAAGCAACATAACTGCCATATAGCACTAACAACATTTCCTTTGAAAACTACAACATTTACAACATAGGTAGTACTGTTATAATATCTACAGAAGAGTTTTAGTAGTAGTTACTGCGGTTGTCATATCACCAGCTAATATTGAGACTATTGGGAAAGAGAGATAGTGTTACTATTTCGGCAGAGCGAGAAGCTAACACCTAAAATAAATTCAGCAGCTGTGTTTCATCACCAACCACAAAAAATCCTGAAAAAACAAGCCATCCCGAGCAGATAAACATTAAAATAACCATCAACGTCCAACAATAAACACATTTATTGACGACTGTCCATCACCTATACACACACTTCACGAACCAGAGATGAATAAATCAAGAGTCAAAACAAATCAGCTGTCGAAGCGAGAGACAAAAGTCCACATCCAGAGCGTTATATTATGATCACCCAATTTAGCCCAATAGAGCGTCGGTTGACCTTTCGTTCGGAATGGAAATAGCTTAGGCTAAAATTATCTTGCAATTGACCGCATTCTAACCACTCGACGACAGCTGTAGTTCATTCACGTATATGTTGTATTCCTCTCTTTGGACGAGTGTAGTTGGGAGACGTTGGGTCTGATCAGTGACGAGAAGGGTGACCAACAATGAAAGCTATATAAAAAAAAAAAAAAAAAGTATTTGGGTCAGTGCTGAGATGGGTGACCTCTCGAACATCCCCAAAAACTTCGATGTACAGATATATAACTAACGACCTTGAGTAATCAGATATAAGGATGTGTCCACACTATGGTAAAACATGTCACTGACACACGTCCACAACTTATCGCATAAAGATCACAAAGAGGCTGGAAAAATAGTCAAAGACCTTCAGTGGAAAGCGAACATTTGACAAATGCTGGATAATCGTAGTAAGCTGGTTATTTTTTTATCTTATTTATTTATTTATTTATTTATTTATTTTTGTATGGTGTTTTTACGTTGCATGGAACCAGTGGTTGTTCAACAACGGGACCAACAGCTTTACGTGACTTCCGAACCACGTCGAGAGTGAACTTCTATCACCAGAAATGGAATACCCAAGAATCGAACTCGCGGCCACCGAGTATTGGTTCCCTCACACTTTCGGATAAGCTTATTTCCATATTAACAGGAGCAAATACACTGTACATCTATGGCGTGAATGTGCCCGTTAGAGTCACGTTATTATTATTATTATTATTATTATTATTATTATTATTATTATTATTATTCCAATATATTACGAAAATTAAGAGATAGAGAAAAAAAAGACCTCTAATAAAAAATTATTGCTTACTTTCGTTAGCATCCATGTTTAGAAAGACAATTTCTGGAACAAAAAGAAGACTTACCTCCATTGCTGCTATGGATAATAAAGAGGTATTGGTAATGTTACAAAATGTCAATGCTTGGAGATAAGATGCGAGTGAGGAGAGAAATTTTGCTTCGAATAACTATTAATAAAATAACATAAAATCTCTAAAAAGCTGAAATTTTTAAAGTAATTATTGTAATAGCAACAGAATGATAAATTGTGATTAAGATTTGCATAAAATATTTTGATTTGAAAATAAAACAGCATAAATCCTATACAGACAACAAAAACTAAATCAATATAATATTGATTCATATACTAATTACATTAATAAATATTATCGTAATGAAAGTTCTAAAAGGACTTTGTAAAGATTCTTCATCAGGTAAACTCTATAATGGCAGATCACATTACTGTCTAGGCTCCAAAAGGTCCACCGGTTCAACTCTAAACAGATTTTTATCCTTTTGAATCAGAGGAATCCATTTTTGGTGATAGAAATTCACTTCTCGATGTGGTCCGGATCACACAGTAAGCTGTAGGTCCCGTTGCCAAGTAACCAATTGGTTCCTAGCCACGTATAAATATCTAATCGCTCGGGCCAGCCCTAGGAGAGCTGTTAATCAGCTCAGTGGTCTGGTTAAACTAAGATATACTTAACTTATCCTTGTGTCAATAAAAGAGGAATCCTTTATCTTATAGACGGACTCCACTCTTCTTTTTCTTTAAAGACTCTACCCAGTTCTCCAAAGGTAATTCGTTATCCTTCCACTGTAACAACTACTGTTAGCTCGCAAAGCACAGCTGACCAGACCTTGCTCTGTTAGAAGTACAACTCTATAACGCGCCCAAGGTAGCACATGATGTCCAGGTAATAACTACGGACGGCGTTCGATGCATTGATTTAAATGTCAAACCCCCTTGCGTTCTCTGAATAATCTCTTTTTACTAGTTACTCTCTCTCTCTTTCTCTCTCTCTCTCTCTCTCTCGTGACAAAGGAATCTACAGGTGAGCTCTTTATTATATATAATAATAAAAGGAGCCCATAAAAACGCCAAAATATAGAAAGAAAGTACTATATTTCAGAGACTGCTGTCTCTTTCTTTCTCTGAAATATAGAACTTACCTTCTATGAATCTATACTTTGGCGTTTTTATGGTCTCCTTTTATCAGATGGAATTTTGTTGTGACAGAACATTTTTACCACGTATGATGGATGGTATGCAATTAAGATTTACATCTCTTGTTCATATTTATTCCCGACAACATAATTCTCTAAAAATTACAATATCAAAGGCCTAGAAAAGAGCAAAACAAAACAGTTACAATAAAACTCAAAACTAAAATTGAACAAATATAAAATCACACATTTTTTTTAAATCACAATACGCTGAAATTCACCAAGACAAATGGAAGGAAATGTAAAAAAGAAAAAAAAAAAAAAAAAAAAAAAAAAAAAAAAAAAAAAAAAAAAAAAAAAAGAGAACATAACTCAAAACAAGACCAGGGGAGAGTGGCTGTTGGCTGAGTGTTTAAAGAGGGGACCGGTTGTTTGATCCCTAAGGTTCTTAAAATAGGTGTTCATGAATATTGTCTTTCCTCTTCAAAATGGCCTTATTCGAGACTGAGAAACGTCGTGAATAAATATGAACATGTTTATCTTAATAATATCCAATTCGCTCTACCTCGGAAATAATATATTTTCATGTATGTTGACCAAAAGGAGATTTTTTGGGGGGTTGATAATAAGTTTGTCGTCTCGCTGGCTTGAACCACGGAGGCTAAAGAATTCAAGACTGCAGCCCCGCGCCTTAAACCACTCGGTGAGCATAATATGAAAATATATAATTTACGAGCTGGAGCAAATTGGATATTTAATTAAGGATATTTGTAGATTAACGCTTTTATATATATATATATAGTATATATATATATATCTATATATATATATATATATATATATATATATATATATATATATATATATATATATAATATATATATATAATATATATAATATATATATATATATATATATATATATATATAGATATAGATATGATATATAAATATAAATATATATATATATATATATATATAATATATATATATATATATATATATATATATATATATCCTGTGTGTGTGTGGAATCTGCAGGTCATTTGTACCAGATACATGTAAATTTAATAGCCACAATGCCATCTTAACTTCTCAAATTCTTTGCTCTTTTTTTTTTTTGCATACGCATGACATTACCAAGCCTTGAGCTCCAACTTCAAAGAAATTTGAAGAAATCATGATGTCCGTTTCCCGCTCCCGGACATCATGATTTCTCCAAATTTCTTTAAAGTTGGAGCTCAAGGCTTTGTAGTGATAAGCTTATAAAAGAAAAGAAAAAAAAATGAGTAAAGAGGGCATTGTAGCTATTACAATTTCATATATATATATATATATATATATATATATATATATATATATATATATGTATATATATATTATCTTGGTATATTCTTTCTCCTCCTTCCTAACCACTATGCACAATACCCGTCCGACTGCAACGTTGGCCACCGCGGGCCTAATCTTCTGTGAGCCACTGAGGCCACCTGTTGCAATATATATCATAATTATTATATATAATATATTATCTATATATATAATATATAAATATATATACTATTTATATTTTATACATATATTATATATATATATATATATATATAATTATATAATCTAAACAAATAATATATACTATATATATATAATAATAATAATCTACATATATATATATATATTTATTATATATTATAGATCATAACTTAAAATAAAAAATATAATAATAAATGGAGCCCATTAAAAAACGCGGAAAAAAAGAAGAGAAAATATAGAAAGTAAGTACCATATTTGAGAAACTGCTGTCTCTCTCTCTTCAGGCAGGTAGTGAATGAGAAAAGTAACAGAAAGGGAGGTATATCTAGTATATTTTGACGTTTTTATAGGCTCCTTTTATTAGATGGAAATCTGCTGTAACAGATCATTTTACCAGTCATATATATATATAATATATCTTACATATATATATTTTTTTTTTTAATATATATATATATATATAATATATTATATTATAATATAATATAATAATTACACATAAACTCAGACGTAATTACAGAGACTATATAGCAGACAGATGAGACTGAAAACAACGCAGATGAGACATACAAGAGGACAAAAACAAAAACCACGGCAACGTCTAAAAATGCAAAATAAGGAGACAAGGAAGAAGTCAGTCAACAGCGGCGACGAAATAAACCGAAAACGGCAACAAGCGCCTCCATCTAAAATCGGGAGCTCGAGCCGGCCGTGATCCCCCCCCCCACCCCCCCACCCCCCAAAAAAGAAAAAAGAAACCCACACACACAACATCAAGTCACATCAAAGGCTGCCGAGGTGGAAATATGGCGGCCCTGAATTCACGTAAATAAAATCCCGTTGCATAATGGAGATTCGTTTATAGGTCAGTGGCGTGAATATAGTTCTTCAATTAAGGGGGCGTCCTGAGGGGAGGGCGAGGGGAGTGGGAATGGTGCTCGGGGGGGAGGGCGGGGGGGATAGGGGGGAGGGGGGGGGATTCGACTCTGTTTCTGCTTCGGTAAGGCCCAGGAGGAAGTGACAGGTGAAAGACATTTGGATAAGACCCAATACCACCTTACAGTGCCTCAACTCTCCTGAAATATTCCTGAAATATTGGGTTCTACGTTGTTTCATGAATTCATCATTCCGTGTTAATTTCTTCGTGTTTCACATTCCATCAATCTGTAATCATACTAATCATCATCATTATTCAAATACGCGGATTTTTACTGAATATGAAAGTTCCTCGTTGGACGAGTTGGTTACGTGCTCGACTACCGATCTCAGGGTCCGAGTCCGATTCCCCGCTCTGCCAACGCGAAATCAGAGGGACTTATTTCTGGTGACAGAAATTCATTTCTCGACGTGGTTCGGATCCCACAATAAGCTGTAGGTCCCTTTCCTAAGTAACCAATTGGTTCCTAGCCACGTAAAAATAGCTAATCCTTCGGGCCAGCCTTAGGAGAGCTGATAATCAGCTCAGTGGTCTAGTTAAACTAAGATAGATTTTTCCATCTACTGGGATTTCAGAGTACAACTTGTCTTTGGCGGGTCTTGAAAGGAAAACTCCTTAATCTCTCTCTCTCTCCTCTCTCTCTCTCTGGTTGGCCTGGAAGTCCAGAATCACAACGAGTCTGAAAATTGAGAAAGAGGCCATTTCTGTTGATTGAGTTTTGAAAGTTCCAGCTCCCTCCCTCCGATGGGCTTGAAATTGGCTATTTTATCTATTGGCGATTAAAAGTAAGAGACACCTTTTTTTTTTTTTTTTTTTTTTTTTTTTTTTTGTTTTTTTTTTTTTTTTTTTTTTTTTTTTTGAGCGGCCAGTGCACTTCCCGTGGTGCATTGTATAGGCACTACTTAAAGGGTGTTTGCAGCGCTTTTTCTGCCGGAAGCTGCACCTACTTTTTAGCCTCTTTTACTTTACCTCCATTCCAGCTTCCTGAAGTCTTCAGTCTTGCTGACCAACCTCTCTAACTTTTGCTTCTTAGTGCTACTGTGGAGTGTTCTCCCAGTTCCACTTTTGGATCTTGTACTTCAATTTCCTTCATTTCCACGATCTCTCTACCCTGCTGCCCAACCACTCCTAACCCCCTGAATGACCGAACGTGCCCCAGTGGTTCTCTTGACATCCTAAATTTCACATAATCACAATAAATTTCATGAAAGAAAGTCGCTCTGGTGAGGCTTACAATGAAAGCTCAACCCTGATCATGGCTCTGGCAACTTACCTCTCATGCTTGGACCGGTATCCTTCAGGGGAATTGGTGGTGGGTCTCATGCAAAAACTCTTGATTATCTCATGGGACTGAACATTCAGGTCCTTATTATCTTTGATGTGCTTTATGTAAATAAAGTCTCAACTCTCTCCCTGGTAGTATATGAAAGCCCTAACACTGTCATCAGGCTTAATAAAGAAGGCCAACTCTTTTCACGATAGGACTTACCAAAAGTTGTAGCTCTGAATGATGACCCAGAAGTGTCCTCACTCTCTTACTGGACTTGGAAGATTAGTCCTCAACATTTATGAGACATTCAAAGATAAATCCCAAGTTGCTCTCTTGATCTAAAACAGATTAGAAGAAGATTCTATTTGCACATGAAGGAAAAGCGCCAACACTCACAGATGGGACCTTAAAATATGGCTGGCTCTAGACATATCATTTTGGTCAAACGCCTCTTCCCCAGCTTTACCATACCCCCAAAATATTGGGAGGTTGGAAACTAAAAAGTCGACCTCGGCATCTTCTAAACCCTTCTGTACTCGCTTGAAGGGCTGAGCCTACGCTGGGCATGATTGCCGGCAACCGTCTTTTCACACACACACAAACACACACATAAAATCAGCTCTACGTCCTTAATCGCAACGGAACGATTCCAATTTAAACCTGTTATCACTTTCCATCTTGACCTGGCAACCATCACGTTCGCCTC
Source organism: Macrobrachium nipponense (assembly GCF_015104395.2). Classification (NCBI taxonomy): domain Eukaryota; kingdom Metazoa; phylum Arthropoda; class Malacostraca; order Decapoda; family Palaemonidae; genus Macrobrachium; species Macrobrachium nipponense. Next base: position 34,700,961 of record NC_061105.1, read on the forward strand.
CCCTACCTCCCTCCCACTCACCCTCCACCTCCTTAATTCACATCCCTTTAGGCCTAAGGCGAGATGAAATACCGTTCCGAATATCATCTATTATAGGATGCCAGAAGAGCAAAGGCCTTAGGAGGGCTGCCTAGGGAGGGAGGGATATAGGGAGGGTAGGGTGCCCCGAGAGAGTGTCAGAGTTCATGTGGTCTACATTCCTGTTGACAGAAGGCTCCATCCTCGTGTCATCGAATGAAATTGATTTTGTGACGTCAAGGTGGATGGGCGAGTTCCGTGGGTCCCTTTAAGAATGCTAGAAGGAATTCGCAATAAGAATAAAAAATATAATTATAATGACAGAAAATGACCAGTTAGTGAAATTTGTGTTTCTATTTTAACTCTGCTTTATCCCACAAGGACACTGAAGGTGCCATCAACAGCTATCCTAAGTTTATGCATTAAAATGCGTGTATAACAGACAGATACACAAACATAAAAATAACTACTGTGTCTTTCTCTCCAAATATCAAATATGAAGCGATTTTTTTGTCGATTTTTACCAGTAATAATAATAATAATAATAATAATAATAATAATAATATAATAATAATAATAATAATAATATAATATCAAAACCTTACCATAAATGACTATGGTGTCTTTCTCTCCTAATATCAAACATGAAGCGATATTTTGTCGATTTTTACCAGTAATAATAATAATAATAATAAATAATAATAATAATAATAATAATAATCAATAATAATAATAATAATCAAAACCTTAACAAAAATTACTGTGGTGTCTTTCTCTCCTAATATCAAACGAGAAGCCATATTTTGTCGATTTTTGCCAGTAATAATAATAATAATAACAAAACCTAAACTACAAACATTTTGGGACATCGCATCATGCGTTGCCACATACCACATACTTTAACGAATATTTTCCAGTTAACTTCACAGAAGACAGTGTTAGTGAACTAGCTCACACATCTGAAGATCTTCTCAAGGTACCAAAAGACTCGAACCACATACGAACCTGAAAAAGTGAGAAAATACACTCAGTCAATACACACAAATACAGGTCCTTTTAATGTGAGACGAAAAACTTAATATGTCCAGTAACAACACCTTTATTAATACACACAATTACAGGTCCTTTTAATATGTGAGACGAAAAACTTAATATGTCCAATAACAACAGCTTTATTAATACACACAAATACAGGTCCTTTTAATATGTGAGACGAAAATCTTAACATGTCCAATAACAATAGCTTTAAAGCATTACATTCTTAACTTGACGTAAATTAAAACGTGCTAAAACCTACAGTACATTCTTAACTTGACGTAAATTAAAACGTGCTAAAACCTAGTCATATAGATCTTGTTTCACCAGCGAAAAGTAAAATAAATACGCTATATTTCATTAGTAAAATTTTTCCTTTACTGTTTAACATGCACGTTTCTTATTTTTTACATTTTCATGCTAACAAATAAACCATAAATAATCTATCCTAAAATTCCTGCAACTGTAACGGAAGGCGAAACACCTTTTCAGACCTTTTTAGGCTTTTCCACAGACCTTTCCTAACCCCCCACCCACCAGCAACAACATAAACAACAACAAAGTGGTTTCTAGGTTTACTCCCCGAGTAAGCAAAAATCTTAAAGATAACAGAATGACTCATAAAACAACAAACTAGAACGCACCCAAGGAGTCCACCCGCAGTCTCCTCTCCCAAAAAAATCGGGTCTGAATCACAAATCGAATGTCCGCAGCTTTTTCAAATATCTTAAGAATACAGACATACAACCTATCATACAGACACAGAGTATATAATCTGTTTGACTTCTTCACTGGTCAAAATATACCCCGAGATAAATTTTTCAGGCGAATGAACATTAAAATTAAATGTGCGCCACTCGCTATCCAAACTTTATCGGTAAACCATTTTCAAACATAGCTAATAAATCTGAAAGAGGAGAAAAATGAAGATGCAAAACTGGAACTACTAAATTTCGCAAAACATACGCAGTACTAAACTATAAGTAATTCTATTCAAATTAGGACAAAGCTAATGACCAAGAAACGTACATCATAGAGATTAATTAATTGATCACTTTTCAGAAGTGGGTTCTTTTTTTCCATCCCCTTCCAGACATTCCACTCATAACCATTCCTCTTTTAGGATCTGGGCACCTTTTCTCCATTCACTTCTCACGACTTTTAACTGATGACCGTCCGCTCTTTGAAGGGGCAGATACCTATACTCTTCCTCCAACCACTACCAATGACATTTTATTGGTGACCTTTCTTCTTGCAAGAACTGCCTACTTTCCTCCGCCAATTTTCAAGGGCGTGTAGTAATTGACGGCTGTTCCTCTTCTAAGTGGCAGCTTCTTTTCTTCCAAGAATTTTCAAATACTTCCGGAGTTCATTTCTACATTCTCATATAGAAATAAACTACGAGAGAGTACTTAATCGAAGTCCCAGTTTCCTTCACCTTCTACCGTGGATTTCACGATATATACATTATATACTATATTATATATATATATAATAAATAATAGGATATATATATATATATATATATATATATATATATATGTAATATATGAACACGGATGAGGGAGAGAAAAAAATTCGGCAACAAAACGCGCAGTCCGAAAAGAAATATCATTATTGCAAACAAACACAAATAAGAGAAATATCCCATTGTAAAATATTTCCATTAACGGCAAAACGACTATTAATTAAGACTTATCAGCAAAAGAATCTAATGGAACTCTCCTCGCTCCCAAGGGAAAAGATATATATATATAAAGGGATGTAATTTATGACAGAGAGGATATATACATAATTTTCGTTTATGGCCATAATTTCCCTTCCCCGTAAAATAAAGCGTCATTTATCAGAGCGAACGCTCGTCTTTTCTATCTTTTTGTTTCCCAATAAGTAGCATCGAAGCAATCCGGCTGTACCCCCACTGACATCCGAAAATAATGATAGCAATAACAGTAAATGTTACTTTAGCCCCTGTCCGATGGCGACAAATATATATTAATATGAAAATATTACTAACGTAGATTTAGTCACAATAATTGAACTGGTATCATGATAAATATATAATGATTATAACATTCCGGTTATATTATCAGGAAAAACACTGAAGTACATTATGAAACACACACCACGCCCCCCACCCCCCCACACACAAAAAACTTTCCTATATCCGACTGCAAACCCCACAAACTCTAAGTGAAATTTCTTCATTATTATTTTTATACGTAGATGTGCTGTGGGCTAACAAGCCAACAAACAAACCAACGCAGATGAAGATATAACCCCCATCGTAACTTCTTCGTCAGAAGCAAAAAAAATAATAGATATACAAATAGGAAAAAAGGAACCAGTCACTGGGTACGGCCCAGTATCTGTTACAAGACCCCAACAGGACCAAATAAGAAATCTGGGTAGTAGGAGCGTGAGGTCATATATCCACAATCCCTGAATCTAAAAAGAAAAAGAAGTACACTTTAAAACTGAAGGCGTTCTGGGGTTAAATATTGAATAAATGAGTCGACTCTAATATATGCACTCGTCTTGGTATGTTTGTTAGTCCACTTTTCATGAAATATCAGTTCCTCGCTGGACGAGTCGGTTGCTTACTCGCCTACCCATCTGGTAGACAGAGTTCGCTCCCAGCTGCAACGAGCTCGGAATCAGAGGAATGGATTTCTGGTGATTAGAAATTCCTTTCCCGACATAAAGGGGTTCGGATCCCACATGAGCCGTAGGTCCCGTTGCTAAGTAACCAAATGGACCCTTGCAACGTAAATGAAAATCTAATCGTCCGGGCCAGCCCTAGAAGAGCTGTTAATCAGCTCAGTGGTCTGGTTAAAATAAGATATACTTTTTTTTATAAATGAAATATCTCTATAAGGTATCGATGGACCTCAATAGGACTTCGTACACTTAGAAGGGCACTGATACAAGGAAGAGTTCAACAGATTTTGAGACAGATCCGAGTAAGGATCCGGACTCAAAATGAGTTTCACTCTACTATGCCTCTTGAGTATACTCCACTTGTATCTTTCCCTCTCATGCTCTTGCCAATATGGCCACCTCTCCTACTTCCATTCTACTGGAAAACTAATTCTATTCCCTATTACCCAAAAAAGCAAGCAACAATCCTGTATAACTACCAGAAAAACATCAAATATCATAAACAAACAAAAAACATTTCTATAACTACCAGAAAAACATCAAATATCAATACAACAAAAACATCCCATATTACTAACAGAAAACTTACCATATAACTGGCAGAAAAAATCTTCAATAACAAACAAAAACTTCCATTTAACAGCAAAAAATCCCATATTCCTAACTTACCATCTAACTGACAAAAAGAAATTCATATAACTAACAGAAAAAAACTACCATTTAACAGCAAAAAATCTCATAAAACAAACAGAAGAACTTAATTTAACAGGAAAAAAATCTCATATAACAGAAAAATTTCCCATACAACAGACATACACACACGCACACACACACACACACACATGAGCACCC
>NC_061105.1:34713026-34715526 GCF_015104395.2 Macrobrachium nipponense
CACAAGGAATTTTATGGAAGATGATCTTCTGTTTATTATTATATTATCTGCTAGGCCTTGACCCAGGCTGACACTTGAAAAAGGGCCACAGATAGGGCCTGAAAGTACTGGAGTGTTGAGTAAAATATAATGTAAATACTTATAAGTAAACACGTTGTACACAGTAATTTTGTGGGTTTCTTTTTCCATCATCAACATTATAATTTTTATCACTTAATTTTTCGTTTGTGGTATCTATAGGGTGGGGTTCCGTCACTTTTCTTACTATGTGCTCCGTTTCCAGGAGCACACTCTTCTGCATGAGTCCTGGAGCTACTTCACTTCAGCCTCTAGTTTTTCCAGATTCCTTTTCAAGGATCTTGGGATCGTGCCTATTATTATTATTATTATTATTATTATTATTATTATTATTATTATTATTATTATTATTACTACTCAGTACGAGTTCACACTTATAATCAAGCAGGCCCACAAAAACGCCAATACTCTGACAAGCAAATTTCCTTACAACAGAGCACCTTCAAGGCAAAAGAAAGGTAAAAGAACAAAGATTTAAGCAATAACGGCAAAATTATCATTCTCTCTCTCTCTCTCTCTCTCTCTGCAATGCCAGCAGCGAGAAAGGCGTCTGTAGAGAGCAGGGTGTGAGTGTTGTTGGAGATAATCTGCAGCAGTGCGTGTGTGTACCCTTTTAAAGCTTCATTCCGTTTCATCTTTCATTCTAATAGTCAGTTTCCATTACTGCAATAGAATGCTGTTTGATGTTTCCTTGAGAGAGAGAGAGAGAGAGAGAGAGAGAGAGAGAGACGAGATGAGAGAGAAGAGAGAGAGAGACGAGGAGAGAGAGAGAGAGAGAGAGAGAGAACATGAATGAATGGATTGGTATGGACTTAATAATAGACAACGCACTTGGCACTCTGTAGTTTGTTTTAAAACAAGTCCTGTGGCTTCGGCCGACGCACACAAATATATATATATAGCCCTATATATATATATATATATATATATATATATATATATATATATATATATATTATATATATATACACACACAAATATTTTATGCATATGTAATATATTTATTTACGTACAGTATATATATATATATATATATATATATATATATATATATATGTGTGTGTGTGTGTGTGTGTGTGTGTGTGTATGTATGTATGTATGAGAATCGATAACTTTATGTGAAGAGATTAACTAATAAATGAATGTCTATGTCGCAGTACTTCAAAATCACCTGAAGAAGACCAAGCCAAAGTTAACCTGACATGTAAACCTCTCTTATATACATAAATCCAAAATATATATACATGTATACGTCTTCCATGCCACAGCAATTCTAAACACACTTTCATCAAACTCTATTGTCTTTTGCAAGTTCCACAGCATTAATTTTTGGGATGAGAGCGCTGGCCTTGTGATCATCCCACCATCCCCAGTGATAAATAATCATCCACCCTTATCTGGAAGCGAGCAATGCAGCGAATGTCACATGATATACTTGCAATCTTGCATATATACATTTATACTTACATTCCTGTCCAATGTAGCACGAAGGAGCACATACTTGAGAATATCCTTAAATCCACGGTAGAAAGATGTAAGTGAAGCAGCGACTTGGAACAAGTACTTTCGTGTGAACTTGAAAATGTAGAATATACTACGAAAGTACTTGTTACATGTCCCTTTTTCACTTACCTTTCTACTGTAGATTTAAGGTTATACTAACCTATATATCAAGCGGCAATATATGTTTGAAAGCATATAAAAACGTACATGCATATAATTTCTTATAAACATACCAAAACTTAAGTGCATGCTTATTCACCAATATACACACACATACGTGAATATATAAACTTTAAAAACGAACGTACACAGATACTAACAATCACACAAACATACGTAGTTATATTCATTCATTACGGTACATACACCAAAGACCCAGGTTCAAATCCTGGTCGGGGAGATGAGCCTATCAATTACAATTTCTCTTCAGTGTCGGTTACTTTCATGGTAAATATTAAACGAATATTTGTAGTTTAATATTCGTGCATGTATGAAAGTCACGCGGGAGTGACAAACGTTCACCTTAAAATGCTACTTAGTCATAAAAGAAAGAGAGAGAGAGAGAGAGAGAGAGAGAGAGAGAGAGAGAGAGAGAGAGAGAGAGAGAGAGCAGGTGCGGGACCTGTACAGCAAAATTCAGAGGCAAAATACGAGAGAGAGGGAAGAGGTCCTTTTCGTATCTTTACAGCAAAATAAGGGGCAAAATACAAGAGAGAGAGAGGGAAGAGGACCTTTTCGTATCTCTACAGCAAAATAAGGGGCAAAATACAAGAGAGAGAGGGAAGAGGTCCTTTTTCGTATCTTTACAGCAAAATAAGGGGCAAAATACAAGAGAGAGAGAGAGGGAAGAGGTCCTTTTCTTATCTTTACAGCAAAATAAGGGGATAAATACAAGAGAGAGAGAGGAAAGAGGTCCTTT
>NC_061105.1:34720526-34730526 GCF_015104395.2 Macrobrachium nipponense
CGCGAATTCACTTCAAAATCCAATAATAATAATAATAATAATAATAATAATAATAATAATAATAATAATAATATAAAATGAGTTCCTAGTCTACAACCCACCCTCCCCACAATTTAATTACAAGCCATCATTAGCCTTCTGAGATATTTTGCAGACGGACAAACAGACACACGAATCAATCCTTAGCCAACATCTAATTTCGTTAGCGGGGATCTATCATTACTCCGCGATGTATCGATTCACTGTGCTGCTCCAAGAACCTTAAACGCTGCCTCCAAGATAGCCATGTAATTTTCTGTACACTGGGCTTGGCTGATGGTATGTATACAACTGGAGTTATCACCACCCAGCTCTAGATCACTTTAAAAATCAGCTACTATATTTGTACAGAAGTGAACTGAATATGGAATTAAACCCAAAGTCCTAGCACTGGGACCCATGAGATCATTCAGCGCTGAAATGGAAACTGACAGTAAAAGGGTTGATAGGTGTAACAGGAGGAAAACATCGCAGTTGAACTATGAAGCGATTGTTAGGAGAGGCTGGAAAGTAAGATGGAAGAAAGAGAATTTGAAAGGACGTACAGAAAAAAGGAACGAGAGGGGTTGCAGCCAGGGGCCGAAGGCACGCTGTAAAGAACCTTAAGTAACGTCTACAGTGCACAGCATGAGGTGCACAGACGGCACTAGCCCCCTGCGGGGATTTGTACAGAAGCATGTAGTTATATGCAGATATCATTTGTTATGCACGTACATTAGCACACAACCATGACACTCTTTTTAACATTTCAAACCAAACTTTTAACTCTTATACCAGTAACCATTGTACGCACACACTCGCAAACACGTGCACAAGGTGAATTCCCGCACATTTCAAGCAAGCTACCGTACACATACTACACACACGCACACACACACACACATACTACGATGTGCATTCACAAAAGCAAAAACCTGCGTATCCAGCCTTCCCCTTGGTTGCTGCATTTTAGGATTAATCAGCGAGATGGCCCTCGATCAATATGCAATTTGCCACAGCAATTAAGCCGGTTAAAGTCATTTGACTTCGCCCCCAAGAAAACGGTGATTAGCCTTAATTAAAGGAAAGGCCGTTTATTAAGTCTTACACCCAAAAGGGAGAAGTGATTCCTGGTTCTTCTGGTCAACCTGAAATCTTCTCATTTCAAACTTTTGACAAAAGAAATTGTGTCTTTCAGAGAGTTTACGCTCAGTTGATTCAACTTTATTTAAAATATTCGACAAGATTCCTTTTGTTCATAATTTATTTCAAATCTCTTACCTTCATTCATTCTTTTAATTATTCATTTTGTATTAACATGAGTTTGTTCTGCACGAGTTTCCATGACTGAGAATTTCTGTGAACTTTTCTCAACTTTAAAAGTTCATGCATTTATAAAAGCAAAGTCAGTCTCTCTCTCTCTCTCTCTCTCTCTCTCTCTCTCTCTCTCTCTCTCTCTCTCTCTCTCTCTCTCTCTCTCTGTGCGTGTGTGTGTGTGTGTGTGACTTATAACATTTTGGCAATTCTTATTTTTGAAGATTTAAACGTTCAAATAATAACTTTATTGTTCTAAAGGGTCCACAATAATACAAAGTGTAAAAAGTTCGTGTATAATTTTGAAGACTTTACAGAAAGCTTTCGAACCCTTCCCTGGGTTCATCTTCAGTCCAAACTGATTTTGGACTGAAGATGAACCCAGGGAAGGGTTCGAAAGCTTTCTGTAGTCTTCAAATTTATACACAGACTTTTTACACTTTGTATTATTGTGGACCCTTTAGAACATTATATATACTCTCGTGATAGAGAGTTTTTCCCTAATAACTTTATTACAATGAAAGAAGCAACTTCAGTTATTTGATGAAATCATACCAACCTATCAGTCGAATCATTCCTGTGAGAGATGGATCTGCACCTGTCAATAACCTATACGACCCAAAAAAGAGATTCCCCCTAAATCACTGGTTCCTTGAGGCCGATTTGGGGGAGTACCAGGAAGGCCCCTCATCCACATTCATCACCTTCACCGCCTTCATCACTAATCCTGAGACCACCTGTGCCTTCATCACGCCACTGGCACTGCTGAAAGTGTGATAGGTCCCATAAGTGCAAGGAATGGAGCTGCAAGCCCTCTAGAATCGCCATCATGATCATCATCATCGTTTGAGATCTAAGTGCTGGCACCATACTTAATTCATCTTCTGTGAAGAGATGGCGGCCCTAAGAGCAAGTCATCAACAATGTCCTTAAGGTCCTTTGTCACCACTCACTTTTTTTCTTTTATCACCGTAGTCATTTTCTATTCCAAATCATCCACACAGCACAAGTCATCTCTTGCGAATGGAAGGAGGTCCTATACCTAAAACCAACACCACCATCATCATCATCATCATTATCATCATCATCATCATCATCATTCAGTTCCTCTTCATCATCAACGTTCTTCACATCATCACATCCTAAGTTTTCCATCCCAGTGCTAAAAAAAAAAAAAAATTTAAGTTTCATCTCCGATTTGACGATGGGGTGTAGACAGAGATGACACAGGAAAGGTTTAGAAAAGGCTCCCCCCTGGTAAAACGGGGGGGGGGGGGGTCACAGGGGAATTGGGAAAAGGGAGAAAAGGAACCTTTCCCCTTTCACCAACTTTCGAAATCGATACAGAAGCAACAGAGGGACGACCGTCAGAGGAAGCAGAGTTGTTGTTGTTGTTATTATTATTATTATTATTATTATTATTATTATTATGGACACCCCCTTGACAATGGAGGGCCGTACGGAGAGCAAGAGGTCTGGTGTTGGCCTTCGGACTTAGCCCAGCCAACACATACATGCCCATATAAAATCTAAATATGAACTATCACTATATGAATTTCTTAACCGCAAAATTGTTTTTTCATACGAGTTATTGCTGCTATTATTATTTATGACGTCAAAATACCGATATGATACATGTCCAAAAAGGCCCTTCACTCTTTTGGAAAAATGATCTATGATTTTAATATACACAAGTCTATGTGAAGGAAGGAAAAAATTGATGAGTATAAAACTATCATCAAAACTTAACGAAAAAAAATAAGTAAAAATGGGCCAAATCGAATTTTTTGTAAAGGGTATATAACCAAGGCCACAGTAAATAATAAATCTATCTTTCCGTGGTCTCAATATAATGTTGTATGAGCCGCCGCCCATGAAGCTTTGGCCCCGGCCCGATGGTGGCTTGTCTTATATCGTTACCAGACGCACGATTACGGCTAACTTTAACCTTAAATAAGATCAAAACCACTGAGGTTAGAAGGCTGCAATTTGGTAAGTTTCATGACGGGAGGTTGGATGATCTGCAAACCAATTTGCAGCCCTTTAGCCTCAGTTGTTTTCAAGATCTGAGGTCCGACAGGAAAAGTGCGGACGGACAGACAAAGGAAACTCAATAGTTTCCTTTTACAGATAACTAAAAATTAACCAAAAGAATAAGTAAATGAGTGTTTTTTTTTCCTTTTTCCAGAATTTAAGTGTGATATGAAAAGTATGGAACGAAAAAAGAAAAATAGGCAAGGTCAACAGAAGTGAGGTATACCTACTATAAAGACAGAGAGAGAGAGAGAGAGAGAGGAGAGAGAGAGAGAGAGAGAGAGAGATGAGCAGAAGAATAGTAGGAGGAGGAGTATCAGAAAGAAAGAAGCAGCAGGAGTTCATAGCAGTTTATAACTTCAGCAGAGTTCATTGAAAGTTTCTAGATCCCCCGGTGGTGGTCCTATTCCCATAGACGTCCCCGGTCCTCGTTCCAACTTTTCTCGTTGCATGTGTCCCAGACGGCACATTGCACCTCACTGCCAGAGGCGACATGCGCAAGAGGTCCCCCCCCCCCCCCCCCGCCCCCCCCTCCCATCTACCCACCCACCCCCCTACCCCCACCATCCACCCCTACACCCCAACGTAGAATGGAAAACTCCCACAGCACGGCAAAGTTCTGTGATAGTCATGAAATTTAGATTTTTCCGGTTCAAACACTTTTAGTTAATAATAATAATAATAATAATAATAATAATAATAATAATAATAATAATACAATCCTCTATCTTATACCAATCATAAGCAGTTTTATAACTGAATTTGTTATATTTACGTGGTCAAATAAGGGTAATAAATATCCACACAGTTTGGTTATAATAACATCACTTAAACATGTATTGCAAATGGTTTTTTTTTTTCTTTTCCAGAGGCGTTTCCGGTATATGGGCTATTTAATGAAATCTCCCCATATATTACAGTACTGATGAATTAATCTGGCTATAATTCAGTTTTAGACCTGTGCCTACGCGATTAAAACCCCAGCGTATTATAACTTGATCACGTATCGAATTAATTCGTTCACGTTAGGCCTAAACGCGATAATGAGGACCAATACCATGGCCTTTCATAGAATGTTAGGCCACAATGAATTTAGAATTGAATTTAGTGTTTTCATAACTTGATTTGTGTATTAACAATGTACACTTTGCTAGATAAATGTGTTCCGACTCATTCTGAAGTTTTGCCGAAAAATAATTTCGTTTAAACACTTTCTACCCTTTTGGGGGATGGTTCTACAAAGTGAGGTTGCAAGCCCGTGCCTATATGTATGCATGTGTATGTGTGTGTGTGTGTGCATATATATATATATATATATATATTATATATATATATTATATATATATATATATATATACACACACATATATATACATAGGGTGTGTGTGCGAAATATATGTATATGAGATTGTAATAACCACAATGCCCTCTTTGCTTCTCAAATTCTTTGCTCTTTTTTTGATACGCTTGTCACTATAAACTTCTTTGAAGTTCGAGTTTAAGGCTCTGTAGTGACGAGCGTACCAAAAAATAAAAATAAAAATAAAAATAAAAAAGCAAAGAATTTGAGAAGTTAAGAGGGCATTGTGACTATTACAATCTCATTTGTATCTGGCAAAAATATGTGTGTGTGTGTGTGTGTGTGTAGACAGGGAACAAGAATTACCGGATTCAATTCCGAAGTAGTCAAAAGGCCTTAGGAATGTTGCACCTCACCAAAATGAGTCTCCAATGTACTAATAGGGGTATTGGCCTGATAGACAGTCAACAAAAGATAGGTCTCAGTGGGAACCGAGAAGAGTAAAATAAGCTATGTAAGAAAAACTGCGTATGTACGAAAAAAATGCGTTAATTGCAAGTATAAAATTAACACACACACACAGATAATAATAATAATAATAATAATAATAATAATAATAATAATAATAATAATAATAATAATAATGAGACCATATTACAAAAAGCAATCACACTGATGACGTATGACCACAGAGGGGAAAACCCAATCATGGAAGAGGGGAAACGGGGCTAACCAACGAGAGGGGGATGATGGATAACCATCAGGGAGAGAGATGGCTAACGAAAGACTGAGGGAAGGAAGCATGGCTCAGCAGCGAAGTACACCATGACTAACAAACTACGAAGAATACAAAGACCACAGAAACAAAATGACAACATAGGCCTCTTCTGGATCTGCCAAAAGTATCTCACCGATAATTCCGCTGCTCAGTCAACCCACCTACAAAATTTAATTATAATCTATCAATGGCATTCGGTGATATTCTGTGGTCAATTTGAAAAAATACACGCACTATTATTTGTTCTTGTTTGTATGGTGTTTTTACGTTGCATGGAACCAGTGGTTATTCAGCAAAGGGACCAACGGCTTCACGTGACTTCCGAACCACGTCGAGAGTGAACTTGTATTACCAGAAATACACATCTCTAACCCCTCAGTGGAATGGCCGAGAATCGAACTCGCGGCCACCGAGGCGCTCGCATTATCATTATTAGTCTTTATTGACAAAACATTACATATGTTATAATACAATATTTATATTTGGTTTGGACAAAACAGTGGTTTCAGTCTAGAACAATAACAATTCACCGATACATTATAAAACATTTTGTCCATGAAAAGGAAATTATTCTCGTTCATAATACATAGCTAATCAAAGAAGCACAAAAACAAACAAGCACTATTTTTTGATCAAGCAAATTATCGATGATGGTTTCACCTCAGTGGGATGACATTACTACCTCACCGAAGCCTCCGGCTTTGATCGTATATATTTACACAGAATAATGAGCATTCTCTCTCTCTCTCTCTCTCTCTCTCTCTCTCTCTCCACATCAGTTGCGACCCCCAAAAGTCGATCAACAACTAGGTAACGTTCAGTAATGAAAACCTGGTCCCTCAGTTTGCGGCTGAGAACGCTAGTACTACGCAGAGGGGAACGAAGGCCACAACAGCTAACCACCGCAGGAAAAGTCAGTCCAAATAAATCCGAGTAACTGAGCATGGTTGTGGCCTCCCCTCCCCTCCCCTCGAAACACACACCCTAAAGGAAACATGGCTAACCAAAGTGTGGAAACATGATACCAGAACGAATGGAAACCCACACAAGCAAAGGAGGGGACGGCTGTTTACCAAATGAGGGGAATCGTTTACCAAACTGAGGGTAACGCCACTGCTACAATCTCGTTGGGATATGTGGCATTCCAAGTCGTGGAGAACCGAGAGAGAGTAACGCGGTTGATGAACAAAGGCGGTACTGCGATCAAAGCAATGAATTTCACCTGATTATCTATCCCAGGGGTTCCTAAACTGCGGTCATGACCCCCTAAGAGGTCACAAGCCTTTTTCTGTGGTCAAGAACCTTTTGCTGGGGGTTCCGAGCCTATTTCTGGAAGTCACAAGCCTTTTTCTAGGCCACAAGCCCTTTTCTAGGATCATGAGCTTTTTCTGGGGGTCACGAGCCTTTTTCTGGCAGTCACAATCCTTTTTTCTAGGTCAAAAGCCTTTTTCTGGCAGTCACGAGCCTATTTCTAGGGGTCACGAGCCTTTTCCTGTAGGTCATAAGCCTTTTTCTTGTGGTCACGAGCCTATATATGGGGGTCATAAGTCTTTTTCTGGGGGTCATGGAGGGTCCAAGATTTTGAGGTATTTTTTTTATAATGATTTTTAGGGATTTTTGTTAGCTTGCATAAAAAAGCAAAAATACATCCTTCTCATTAAAATACATGATTAAATCAGTCCGTGTTAATAAATATTAATAACCATTTTTGTTTGTTGTTATCGCTCTCTCTGCTGTGCTTAATCTTTAATTTAACGTTTAAAATGTATCCGCGCCATTGGAAATTAGTACATATTCAGGTAGGTTCCGTAAATACTGTTGAAAGGGTTCACGTACTAGAAAAGTTCGGGAACCACTGATCTACCCCCGACCCGCGCAGTCTGTTGAATCTACGACTCAGGAGCACATGACCACTAATCAAGATAATGGCTTCCCTGCCAGCCAGCATTGTGACTTACTAGTGCCTCTTCCTCCAGATTCCTCAAGGCGTTTCCTGGGAACCTTGTGTCAACAGCAACTTCCTGGAACATTTTCGAAGACAATCCTGAACCCGTCCGTACTGGAGCCATCTCATAAACTAATCAACTTGGGCGATCCATAGCCATACCTCCCGTATAATTCACGGAGCCCCACAAGAACTGTTTGACATATTTTGTGCAGGGAAACCAAAAGGAAATTAAATCATAGGATTATATCTATATATATATATATATATATATATATATATATATATATATATATATATATATATATATATATATATATATATATATATATATATATATATATATATATATATATATAACCTGATAATACTCGGATTAAGAAGCTATTTGGATAATTTAAAGCGTACAATGGGTAAGGAGTTACATTTTGCAAAGAATTAGGTTTATAACAAGGAAAAATAAACTTTGCACTAGCATATGTAGATGAGAAAATAAACCACACCGTATAAAAGTGCTTGTCAGACAGGATGTGTTAAGCCTATATTTCTTTCTGACGTTATGAATTAAGTAATGACAAAAGTGTAAATGTAAACTCTACAGGCTGTCTTGTTTTTCCTATTATTGCCCTGATTAGAATTTCACCCAGCGCCTGGTTTCCCTTTATTCCTGCCATTCCTGTGACTCGACCTCTTTCCAGAGGAAAGCCTATCGCTTCCTTGAAGTTAGGGCCCCCTTTGCTTATTAGTATTCAAGTCTCTTCTCTTTCGCTTATAGCTGCAAGCCTGGCTAGAAAAAGTAACAACTCGACAATAATTCTAACTTCTATTGTGACCAGAAAAATGAATAAGGCAGTATTAATAGCATTACTATTTCTTTTCTAAGGGGGCAACATTGTGGACCCCTTAGAACAATATATACTCTCGTGATAGAGTTTTTCCCAATTACTATTACTATCATTATATCTTTGGCTGTTGTTGTTGCAACCACTGCCATTCTATCGTTTTATTCTTAAAATTGTTAAATAATAGGGAACTCTTTCTCTCCATCTGTTCCTTCCACGCGCCCATGAAGATCGATTTCAAGGGGCCGACCTGACAGCCAATTCTGCTGACATCTTATCACTAACAATGGACTGTACGTAGGCCAATTGTGGAGCGAATTGAAGATGAAATGAAAGAGAAATAAGGAAATGAAAATAGCAACTCATAATGTAAAATAAAGAGACTGAGAGAGAAAGTGTTTCACTCTTTAGTAGTTTCACTCTTTAGTAGTTTGAGTATTAGCCTCCTCGAGGCCATTTTGCCAAGTACAGTTTCGCACACCCTCTCTCTCTCTCTCTCTCTCTCTCTCTCTTCCCCTCCCAGCAGAGACCCACAACAGCCCACTTACAACTCAGTACGTGAAAACCGAGACACTGGATAGTTAAGAAACGCGCCCATGCCGTCCCTCCTCCATCGGTTACGGAATCGAACGCCGGTCACTCAGTTTACGAGCTGGGTGCGCTACCACAGCGCCACGTCACACACACACAGAGAGAGAGAGAGAGAGAGAGAGAGAGAGAGAGAGAGAGAGAGTCCCATTACGCAACCGAAATTACACACGCAGTACCAACTGTGGGAAAAAAACTAAAAAAACGCAAATCTGAGACAAAGCTTCGACTCAAAGCGAAAAAAAAGAAGGAAAAAAAAACTTATTTCCACTAAACGAAAAAATCAGCAAAAGGATGAAGATTTCTGATGAGCGGGCATGAAAGAGAAGCCTATTGATCACTCGACCCGATCATTACCAGAATGTTTCATTCACAACATGGGAAGGGGGAGAGAGAAGGGGTGGGAGGGGGGGGGGGCCTTTTACAAGAGACCCTTTCTTCCTTCCTCTCCTACTCCCCCCCGGAAACCTCTCTATCTTCTCTTCTCTCTCTCTCTCTCTCTCTCTCTCTCTCTCTCTCGTCTCTTCGCTCTATAATTTCCATCTTAAAGCTGCGCGGCTGCTCGTCTTCTGGACCTGGTGGGGCACACGCGAGGGCAGGACGTCTACACAAATACACACACACATACACACACATAAACACATCAGCCACTTGTACGAACAGGTACACATGGTGTCACTTTTACGAACGCACATGCACATTCTAAATTTTCATCGTTAACTACTCGCCGTTCTAGAAGGATGATACTCACACACACGCACACACAAACAGGCCACCTTTTTTGAAAAAGAGACAGATGCACATATAGTGATGAAATTTTCTTTACGTTCAATACCTTTTCATTCATAACTCCATCCTTTTGTGCAACAGAGAGAGAGAGAGAGAGAGAGAGAGAGAGAGAGAGAGAGAGAGAGAGAGAGATCATTTCTGCCTATCCATCCAAACAAGCAGGGGAGAGAGAGAGAGAGAGAGAGAGAGAGAGAGAGAGAGAGTCATATTTCTCCATATCCATCCAAACAAGCGGAGAGAGAGAGAGAGAGAGAGAGAGAGAGAGAGAGAGAGAGAGAGAGAGAGAGTCTGTTATATTTCTGCATACCCATCCCAACAATCAGAAGAGAGAGAGAGAGAGAGAGAGAGAGAGAGAGAGAGAGAGAATGTCTGTTATATTTCTGCATATTTCT
>NC_061105.1:34738026-34745526 GCF_015104395.2 Macrobrachium nipponense
ATATATATATATATATATATATATATATATATTATATATATATATATAGTAAGCAGTAGTAGTAACAAAATTTACATAATGGAACAGTATTGAAAACACAACAGCAACAACAACAACAATAATAATAACAACAACCCAAAACTACAATAAGAGATTATTGAAAAAAAAACTAATATAAAGAAAAATTCCACAAGTTGCTTTGTTGGCAGAGTGTGTATCTCCTTATATGGCGTTGCTCTGCACGTGAGGGAGGAGGAGGGGGAGGAGGTGGGGGAGGACTTTCCCATAAGTCCTAGACGTTCCCTGTGGACTCTTCCGTCCAGGGAGGAGTTTCCAGACAGATCGATTTCTTTCTCTCTCTCTCTCTCTCTCTCTCTCTCTCTCTCTCTCTCTCTCTCTCTCTCTCTGGGTTCATTTGACCTTCTGTGTTTGCCGTATTTCCCCCTTTCACGTGGCATATTAATTTCTCTCTCTCTCTCTCTCTCTCTCTCTCTCTCTCTCTCTCTCTCTCTCAGTACGTTTCCTTCAAAATCATACCATCTCTTTCCAAACAGCTCATCAGGTTAATCTCTCTCTCTCTCTCTCTCTCTCTCTCTCTCTCTCTCTCTAATCCCGTAGCTATACTGCCATGAAACCAGTAAATTGGCTCTGTCTGTACCGCTGAGAACTTGGACATACAACTCTTACTTAGGGTACGTTGCGGATGAAGAGGAAAGATAAATAAAAATAAAAGAAAAAAATAATCATTTAATCCAGTGGTTCCCAAAAACAAGGGTCCAGGAGAAGGCCCTAGGGGGATCCGAAATACAATGAAAAATTAATATTTCATCCACGACACAATGAAAAAATTAATATCTTATCAACTCCAGAGATAAATTGTGGCTGCTTTTGCCACTTTTACTTTGTATTGAATTTAAAGCAATAAAAGATATTGAAAATATTTAAAATATTTACTCACACTTACTTTGTACTGATAAAGCTAAATTTTGATTGGCTGGGTTCCTCGGCTAGGACTCATTATATTTGGGGGTCCTTGGTAGGGTCAGGTTTGGGAACCAATGATGATGAAAATAATGGAAAATCTAATAAGAACGAAAACTATTGAAGTAAGAATAACAAAAATTCTAATAGGCGAATAACAACAAAAATAGCAACGTAATTAGAAAGAGACAGGCAATACTAATTTTACTGAAAAAATGCTATTAATAATTATGGACAGAAATTCTCCATGTTTATTTATCCCAAAATTTTTTTAATTGCTGAGTTATGTCATATTCTTGATATCAGAAAAATGCAACTGCAAAATTACTAAGACTGCCGTTATTTACAACGGAATATCTACGTTAATAATTCATAGTGATGCAAGCACACAGATTTTGCAAATATTACTCCTTATTTAATTCTATAACGGAATTTGTAAATATTACTCCTTATCCATTTTCATTACTTTACCCACTTCCATTTCAATACGAGAGAGATCTGACTTCTGAACATAATTAATTATTTTAGTTTTCTGTGAAAAAAAACTCATGTCTGTCCGTCCGCCCTTACATCTTAAAAACTACAGAGGCTCAAGGGCTGCAAATCATCAAACATACCAAATTGCAACCCTCTAGCCACAGCAGTTTTTATCTAAGTTTAAAGTTAAAAGTTAGCCATGATCGTGCGTCTGCCACCGCTATAACCTATAGGTTCCACCAACAACACAGGCCACCATCGTCCTGTGGCTGAGAGTTTCATGGGCGGTGGCCGAGAGTTTCACTCGGCATTATACGTTGTACAGAAACTTCGGCGCATTTTTTACTCGTTTATTTGAAGGGCTGGGTGATTTACATTCAAGGGTTTGATAAAGATCAACCCTGGGTGGGGATCTTCATCAAAGGAAGATTAGGGTGGCTGCCACTTTCAGGTGAAGGACTGACGTTTTTGATTACACAGATTTTCATTAAGTTTCATTATAGGACTGATAGAATTTCATTTATGGATTGGTCCATTATCTTTTACTGAATGCTAGCTCCATTATCAGATTAGCAGTTTCATTTTCGGACTAGTCGAGTCCCATTCCTGGATTTGTCGAGTTTCATCATCGTATTGTTCTAGCTTCATTTATGGACTGGTCGAGTTTCATTATCGCATTGGTCAAGCTCAGTGATTCTCAAACCTTTTCCACTCCATTCCCCCCTTCAGGAATTCTCAACATTCGAGTGGCACCCCTTCATTTTTCTCCCAAATCCCACCCCGCCAAAAAAGGTAAAAAAAAAAATAATAATAAATAAATAAATAAATAAATAAAACAAATAGATAAAATTTGGATGAAGAGAACACCCTTGCTTTATTAAGAAGTTTACAGCCATAATTATCTTATATTTGATAGATTTCTGTGATATGCTTAACTTACACACTAGACTACAAAAGATTAACAGACAATAGCAAATTTAAATTTGGTTGAGAAAAAGTTTTTTTTATTCAGATTCCTAACACTATTCAGAAATGTATAATTTGCAACAGCCCACCATGGAACCCCTAAATTCTTTCCACAGCCCCCTTGGGGGCCATGGTCCCCAGGTTGAGAACCACTGGTCTAGCTTCACTTACGGACTGGTCGAGTTTCATCATCCTGTTGCTCTAACTTCACTTATGGACTGGTCGAGTTTCATCATCGTATTGGTCTAACTTCACTAATGGAATTGTTGAGTTTCATTAACGTATTGGTCTAGCTTCACTTATGGACTGGTCGAGTTTCATCATCGTATTGGTCTAGCTTCACTAATGGAATTGTTGAGTTTCATTAACGTATTGGTCTAGCTTCACTTATGGATTGGTCGAGTTTCATCATCGTATTGGTCTAACTTCACTAATGGAATTGTTGAGTTTCATTAACGTATTGGTCTGGCTTCACTTATGGACTGGAATTTCATCATCTCATTGGTCTAGCTTCGCTTATGGACTGGTAGAGTATTGGTCTAAGCTTCACTTATGTACTGATTGAGTTTCATTATCGTATTGGATCTATCTTCACTTATGGGTCTAGTTTCATTATCGTATTGGTCGAGTTTCATCATCGTATTGGTCTAGCTTCACTTATGGGTCTCGTTTCATGACTGCATTGGTCGAGCTTCACTTATGGACTGGTCGAGTTTCATCATCGTATTGGCTGACTGTCACTCACGGACTTAAGTACTTCCAAGCTTAACGGACTGGTCACTTCCACCTGAGGATTGGGGGCACTCACCCACCCGAAGGATTGTGCCACGATTAATGGAGGATTGTGCAACTGACATCCGAGAATCTGATTGATATTCATTGAACGATTGGCCCGTTTGCACATAAGGATTAGGCGATTTCGGCTCGGGATTGTATTTACGATCCGCGCGGAAGGCCCGGAGATTTACATATTCATTTATAGGCTTAAAGGAGCTTTGGAATGGCCCACGAAATGCCGTCATATTGGCTCTGCGGCCAATAATCGTATCATGTCAGTTTTCATAAGTTTGTTTTCATTATTATTCAAACGTAATGATCATTATGGTTTTTCTATAAATATATCCAATACAGAAATGTGCATCCCTTTCTGGAATTAACTAAAGAGGACATTGGCTCAGCAAAACATACTTCTAAAGAAACGAATCACACGAAAATGAAGAGAAAATGCAAAAGAAAAAACAAAAACCAAACACAAAGGTGAATCAATAAATATTTCCATAATGACGAAGCCTTGTAAATGTGTTTTTTTTTTTTCCTCAAGCAAGTCGACTTTGTTTGCCGAGATTAATTGTATGGCTCTTGAAATTTCGGCAGCCTCCCCTGCAGGTGCCTGCAAGAAAGGTGTGTAACGACCAGAAAGAAATGTTTGAGAACCACTGCTTTAGAAGAAAATCGAGAATGTAAGAAGGGTGCAAATATGGAGAGACAGGCAGACGGAATTAGAACTATGTTTCCAGTGAAGAGGAAAAGGTATACTTACATACATACATTCATATTGCATCTACATCATCATATGCATTAAGATGATGCAACGAGAGAGAGAGAGAGAGAGAGAGAGAGAGAGACGCTTCCTAACAGGAAAAATTCTCTTGTATGTAAAATATTTCAAAAATACACCCAGGTGATTTCTCAAAAACCTCGCCAACCTCCCCTTTAAAATTCTGCAACATATAAAAATGAAAGAATAAAATAAAGCATAAAAATGTTTTTAATACAGGACAGAATAAAAGGTTCAAAAACAAAATCCGAACGTCAGGCGCGTAAAATTTCCCTCTCCAACAGACGAAAAAAGCAAAACTGAACTAGGCAGAAAATACTGCTCATATTACACAAAAATGGGGGAAAAATCAATAAAATGGGAAAAATAAACACGTACAAGAGGGAGAGCTCCAAACGTGAAAAGTAGGAGCTTCAAAATAAAAAGATGAAAATTACGAAAATAATAAGCCCCAAAATGCTAACCTGTTTCAGTTACACACAAAAAAAATAAAAATTAATAAAAAAGATGATAAACCCAATCATGAACGACATTCGCAGGTAAAAAGTGTCAAAGCCGCAGTAATTGGAGCCAAGAGGACAATGCACTGGCTGGCCAATCCACGAACATCAAACAGATAGACAAATATCAAGTGTAATCAACCGGCATTCACTAAAAAGCTAAGCCTCTCAAAAATGGCAGACTGCGGTTTTTTTTTTATTTCTTTTTACTTATGGCAAAGATATGCAAAATGACCTAACATCGGGTTTCTCCTGGCAGGGGATATGAGGAAGCAGAAGTACTGAAACACAGAGTAAGAGTTTCAGTAGAAGTGAAAAACCCAAACCCAAACCCAAAACGTCTTCAGCAAGCCCAAGGAAACGATAGGCTTCATCAGGTCACACCTGTAGCATCACTATCTCTTGCAGCTGTGGCATTAAAAAGACCACGGATATATGGAAGTACAAGGGAAAGCAAAACAATTCTGAATATTGTAATAGAGTCAGAAAACACTCTTAAAGTCAGTAGTCTTCATCATCATTTAGAAAGGATTAATGTGGTATTGAATCCGTACTTCGTATTATCTATTCTATGTACCTAATTAACGAAAACGACCTAAATTTCATTAAGACATTCAAGTGACCTAGTATTCTAATATTAATTGTATATATTATATATATATATATATATATATATATATATATATATATATATATATATATATATACATACATACATACACACACACACACACATATAATATATATATATTATATATATATATATATATATATATACATATATATATATATATATATATATATATATATATATATATATATATATATATATATATTTCAGGTCTGCCTAAGCAATTTTATGGATACAATTTCAAAGACAGTAAGTCTAAGACGGGTTCTAACTATCAAATACATAATTTTGCGAATGATTTTTGTCAATGAACTAGGTGATAAAAGACTGAAATGTACTGCATTCATTCGTCAACTCTTGTGCTCCAGAACCTCCTTTTCTTATGGTGTACACACTGAGGTTATGATTAATCCGTTCTGTATAAATGGGTGTAAAACTTTTCAAAAAACATAGGAGACATAGAATTCCGGATTCAAAAAGTGACTAGATGATCAAAGAATGCGTCCCTCGTGTTCTTAATTCTACGCAGTATCTGGACGATAATGAGGCCTGATGAGGACAACTACACCGAGAGAATGGAAGCATGAATATTGTTGAGTTGAATACAGAATTTAGGCCAAAGGCCAAGCACTGGGACCTATGAGGTCATTCAGTGCTGAAGTGGAAAGTATGATGTAGAAAGAGAATATGAAAGTAGGTACAGTAAAAGGGACGAAAGTGGTTGGAGCTAGGGGCCGAAGGCACACTGCAAAGAACCTTAAGTAATTCCTACAGTGTTCCGCATGAGGTCCACTGACGGCACTACCCTTCTACGGCGGAGAGAATGGAAGCTGGAAAATAAAAGTGTAGCCTTCCAGACCACTGCCTAAGGCAATAGAGAAGTAAACCCGTCGTCACAGACAATTTGGGAATCTGGCTTTCTGACGAATATCAAATTTGTTAAGTTTGTTTCGTTTGTTTGTATGGTGCTTTTACCTTGCATGGAACCAGTGGTTATTCAGCAACGGGACCAACGGCTTTACGTGACTTCCGAACCACGTCGAGAGTGAACTTCTATCACTAAAAATACACATCTCTCACTCCTCAATGGAATATCCGAAAATCGAACCCGCGACCACCGAGGTGGGACGCTAATACCATACCAACCACGCCTCTGACGCTTTTTTTTTTTTTTTTTTTTAGTGCACAATTATGCTTTATTATCTCTCTTGGAATGTTCATCTCTGCAAAGTATACAATAATCTCTCTCTCTCTCTCTCTCCCTCCTCTCCTCTCTTCTCTCCTCTTCCTCCTTCTCTCTCTCGTCTCTCTCTCTCTCTCCATTCCCCTCTCCTCTCCTCTCTCTCTACGCCAAAAGAGACTTCTATCCACTTCCTATCCACAATCTCCCGAGTAATTTCCACATTTTCAGGAAGCAGACGATTCCAGACCCGGCGCCCCAAAGGGACACAACGCTGGCAACCGTTTGGATATCTGAGAAAGTTGTCGTGCGACCCGGGTTAGACTGGGAATATTTCTTCTTTATTTTGTAATTGTAGACTCACTCATTCCATTAGCTATGAGGGACTCACTGTGACCCACCACCAATCTGCTGCAAGTCTCCAGGGGTTGCAAGAGGGGGGGAGGGAACCCCCTCTACTTATCACATCACAGGAGGGGGAGTAGTGGACCAACACCTGACGGCAGGGGAGATTAGAACTAGTGTCCTGATGTAGCGTGTTTTAAGTGACTTTTATTTAGCTAAAGTGGGACAGATCTGAGGCAGTCGCCACCGCACCTCCCTCCCCCAACCCCCTTCCACCCGACCCCCACACTTTTAAAATATTAACAATATTTAATCTGACATAACCCGTACAACACATTTAAACATGGCAGGGGGAATAATAATAGTAATAATACACATAAGCTTCAGCAAATTCCACTTGTGAATATAAATAAGGGAGAGGTTATAACTTCAAAATAATAATAGTAATAACAACAATAATAATAGCAACAACAGATACGAGCACGCTATGCAAACAGACAGCATCTGATACACAATTTCCCCGACGGAATAATGGATCATAATTTGGTTTTGGATTTTCTCTGCAGGTCTCAAGTTTTATTCCTCGTCCCCTCTTTCTGCTTCTCCTTCGTCTCACCCTTTCTCTTTCCCCTTCTTTCTTCTCTTTCCCCTTCTATCCTCTCATTTGATTATCGGCGTCCCTGGCTCTTCAATAATTTGCTTTCATCTCCATGTTCTTCCCTCTTCGACGTCCCACTTCGTTAGGGTCGTTCTCATTTTTTTCCCCCAATCCCTAAAATCCAGTATGACTGCTGAATCATACCAAGCAGTGAACTGGGCACCTAGCTGTTAGTTCAACGCCGTGGGTAGCAGTGGAGAGAAA
>NC_061105.1:34750526-34755526 GCF_015104395.2 Macrobrachium nipponense
GCCAAAATCATCGGGAACCATTATCCACAAACACTCACCTCAGGCTCAGGACCATCATGGCTGGCGGTGGTGGAAGTGCCTGAGACCATATTATTCGTCTGGAGACAAAAGCCCTCGCCACCCACCACAGCACCAGGCGCCTTCACCAGCTGAAAGGGAAGAACAAGAAAAAAATATTATTAAGTCATCATTAAATGTTATTAGGGAAAAACTCTCTATCACGAGAGTAATATAATGTTCTAAAGGGTCCACAATAATACAAAGCGTAAAAAGTCCGTGTATAATTTTGAAGACTTTTCAGAAAGCTTTCGAACCCTTCCCTGGGTTCATCTTCAGTCCAGGGAAGATGAACCCAGGGAAGGGTTCGAAAGCTTTCTGAAAAGTCTTCAAAATTATACACGGACTTTTTACACTTTGTATTATTGTGGACCCTTTAGAACATTAAAAGTTATGTTCACAATAAATGCTTTGGGTCTGTTCTGTTTACAACAATGAACATAAATGGATGTGAAGATAAAAGACCCATAAAACACTATTTGAACGTTGCAACCATATATTTCAAGCACTTCCTTCTGTGCTCCTGATCACTGGTAAAATATAGACATAGGATGTCATACAAGAGTATATATACAAAGCATTATGTAGGTGCGGCAGTAAGTCTCTATTGGTGACCCAAGAAGGACGGGAATGAAACGATCCCCTGGTGTCTTTTGGCCTCATTAACTTCACTATCAAGGTCCAGACTTCAAGCCATACTCTGGTCTGGCAGATTCTACTGAAACAGGACCCTACCATCCCAGTGAGATCGAGGTAAGTCAGTGGGTGCCGTGGCTTAGCAACACAAGTCCTAAGGATTACTGGGACCGATTCTTCTCCATACTGTAATTGATCACAAGTCCAGCTAACAATAAATAAGTACCAGTTTGGGTCAGGTTAAAGGGTGAGGGGAAAGCAACCTCACCAATAAAGACTTGCTCAGAAACCAGAGGGCTGTTTCCTTTCAACACCACCCAATCCAAACTGCTGAATCGTGGATGAAAACCCATAGAGAAAACTTCAAATATATCAGCTACGCCATAGACCTATTCGTACACAGAAGAATCATTAGCAGAGCCCTGAATCCCACCCCACAACCTCACACAGTGCAACTTACCCCTATCTTACACATAACTCCTTGCTCTCTGGATGTTAAAGCCATTTTCTTTCTAATAGCTCTTCCACACCATCTATCTAACCGTTCCTAGGTCTTCCTCTCTTCCTCCATTCTAACACTTCCCAACTGTATGCTTTTCACTGCTTTTCACCAACCCTCAGTCCTCCATTCTCGCCACAAGACCAAACTACCTCAAAATACTCGGATGATTCACCCTTCCAGCCACGCAGTTCTTTTCACCAGTCCGTCATTGTATCTCCACAATAGAATATAACTTCTTTTTATGCTACATATATAAGGTACTGGGCTAAAGATTCATGACACCAGCATCCATCTTTTCTTTCATTTGCATTCAACAAATACATTTCACTTCAACCGAAGAGTTGGCTCAATTGCCCCTTCATACATTCCAGCCATGGCTTACATAAATGTATATCAATATATACACACAAACATACACAAATATATACATACATACATACGTGTATATATATATATATATATATATATATATTATATATATATATATATATATCAGAGAGAGAGAGAGAGAGAGAGAGAGAGAGAGAGAGAGAGAGAGAGATTATATATATATATATATATGTATACATATATAAATGCATATATATATATATATATATATATATAATATATCATATATTTGAAAGTATCAAAATAAATCAATTTCTGTGGCAACCTCCCTTCTGAAAATGTACCTCCCAAATTGCAAATATCTTCAGGGACTGAAATAACTGAGAGAGAGAGAGAGAGAGAGAGAGAGAGAGAGAGAGAGAGAGAGAGAATACCGTCACCAATTTTTCAACCATGATATGAGGACAAATTTGGACTTCGTGCTGATCATCACTAATGTCTGCTGCTGCTTATTACTTCTCTCTCCTCTCTCTCTCTCTCTCTCTCTCTCTCTCTCTCTCTCTCTCTATCTATCTCTCTCTCTCTCTCCTCAACTACTCACCGTCCCTGAAAAACCTACTCGAGCACTTCAGCTGGCCTCTTGGCTTGACTAGTACAACAAAACACAGCCTTAGGGGACGAGACTTATTATTTTGGAGGTGACTTTAAATACACATTTATATCGACAGCACAAAGGTAGAAGAATGTAAGGTGGTTTGACAGCAAAATAATTTTTTATAGTTACATTCCAATGTGTGAAAAAAGGCCATCTGTGAAAACAGAAGGGCCACATTTAAGACAATCAGAATACCCTCTGGTGTTTCTTCACAGTCTAATTCATGATCATACTGTGTACGTGTACATGTATATTTCTCATTTTTTTTACACTCATAATACAGCAGTTAGGGGTAGAAGGCTTAATCTTACATCTATCTATCTATCTATCTATCTATCTATCAATTACTATCTATCTATATATACATATACATATATAAATCCACCATACTCCTGTAAGAAGATAGACTCCAGATGTTAAATTTATGACATTCCTCGGCAAGTCTCTATTGGGCGAGGTTATTAGTCTTACGCATGTACTGTATTATGGGTGTAAAAAGCGAGAGATATCCATTTACACGTAATACACATAGTGATAATGAATTTAGACTGTGAAGAAAAACCAGAGGGTATTCTAATTTTTTTTTAATGTGTCTCTTCTTTTTTCACAGATGGTCTTCTTTTTACACATTAGGATATCCATTCTGTGTAAACTGTTCTAGGGAGCTAATGGCCTTTTCCTCTGGTCTTTAGTCAGTTTTTATGCCAATTTTGCATTGCAAGAGTGCAGACGCACTAATAAAACACGCCATTATTATTATTATTTTTATTATTATTAAATTAGTTTAACCCGACCACTGAGCTAACTTTCAGCTCTCATGAGGCTGACCCGAAGGATTAGCATAAAATACCAGGTGTAGGCCTGAGGCCAAGCACTGGGACCCAATAGGTCATTCAGTATGATGATGAACGAATTAAAGTGAACTGAAACACTGCAAATATGCACACGATCTCATACTAGAAACCATACTCACAAAAAATACTTTTACTCATGCTTCCTTCTTTACTAAAAATCACAATTTTTGAAAGTAAATTTTATTTTTCCTAACTATACAAACCTAGGTCCTTCACAATAGGAATTACTTCAGGCCACGTCTTAAGTAATTCCTATTGTAAGGGGGCGACCAGTCTGTATATCGTGTAGGAACAAAGGTATATTAAAATTAAGAATAAGTTAAGTCATAAAACATGCCATGGACACACGTTGGCAAATTATCGCACGCATGTCACAAACACGTTGAACGATCTGAAGTGGAGAACGAGTATTTGGCCTATGTTGGATGATTGTATGAAACATTGGTTTAGGAATTCCAACACGTCATTACCTTGTATTCAAACCCGTTTGCGATAGTTGTGTGATAGGTTAACAAAGTGTCTTTGTATAGTGTGGACGTACCTTAATGATAACATAAGGAAAATCAGTGGTGGTTGTAGTAGTAGTAGTAGTAGTAGAAGTAGTAGTAGTAGTAGTAAAATAATAATAATAATAAAAGGGTTATACATAACATCACATGCCACAGAACATGAATAAGGCAGATCGCATTACATTTTGAAAAGAGGCGATTGAAGCTAAATCCCCAATTTAGAGGGAGAGGGCTGTTTCCATATGATCGTTTATGCATACAACCAAATGAAACAACAACAACAACAGCAACAACAACAACGATGTTCCGTTATTCCTTCCGTTGCTGCTACTCAACAACAATTTAAGGGAAAAAATCAGATGTTCCAGTTCTCAACTATTTCTTACTACTTTAGGTTCTGAAAATTTATTGGTCGACATTTTGTTTGCATAGCTGATCACCTATCCATGCAATGACCAGATCAGAGAACATATTTTGCTTCATAACTGAAAGGACCACTGTGCGCCTTTCAGTTACCACTGTGCGCCTGTTTCGAAATTGCAGGGAAAAAAAAACCCGGACTGTGTAAGCTATTTTAATCTATTTTAGTCTTCGTCAGTATGCGTCAGTTGTTGGAATCAACGTTTATTTCTATCGAATTATCTTTTAAAAATTAATAAATAAATTCACGTGTGTTACATACAATACACAAGAATGTCAGCATGCCTATGAATATGTGTATGTAAGTTTGTGTGTTAAGTACCTAATAATACCTGAAGCAAATTCATAGCAGCTATAAAATAGCACTATTAAAAACAATAATAACAATAACAACAGCAGCAGTATCAACAGCCACTGAAACTGTGATAACATCAAGAAAAAGCAAACATATAATAATAATAATAATAATAATAATAATAATAATAATAATAATAATAATAATAATAATGATGTCGCAATACCATGGGACACCAGAGTTGAAGAGAAAGAGAGGGAAAAAATAAAAATGGATAAGTATCAAGATCTGAAAATATAAATAAGAAGGATATGGGATATTGTTGCCAGTGGAAATCGTACCCATAATCATAGGAGCACTAGGCACGATCCCAAGATCCCTGAAAAGGAATCTAGAAAAACTAGAGGCTGAAGTAGCTCCAGGACTCATGCAGAAGAGTGTGATCCTAGAAACGGCACACATAGTAAGAAAAGTGGTGGACTCCTAAGGAGGCAGGATGCAACCCGGAACCCCACATTATAAATACCACCCAGTCGAATTGGAGGACTGTGATAGAGCAAAAAAAAAAAAAAAAATTATAATATAATAATGGTTGCAGGTCCACAATAATATAGCATGCGAGTATATGGTCTTTAATGGATATTAAAAAAGCTTTCGAACTTGTACAGTTCATCTCATCTTGACTGCCTGGTACCAGGCAGTCAAGATGAAGATGAACTTGTACAAGGTTCGAAAGCTCTTA
>NC_061105.1:34765526-34770526 GCF_015104395.2 Macrobrachium nipponense
CCCTCAGTGGAATACCAGGGAACTGAACTTGCGGCCAGCGAGGTGACAGGCCAAGACCAAATCGACCACGCCACTGAGGCGCTAGGGCTATTGTTGCTGTCTATGGAGATGAGGGGCGACATCGCCGTCGCTGATGTCACTGGGCATCACCACCTTCTCTTGCTGGGTGCAGACAGGGGTGGCTGCATCAGGTGGTGTCTTTGTGGGGGGGGGGGGGGGGGGGGGGGGGGGGGGGTTGGGGGGGGGGGGGGGGGGGGGTGGGGGGGGGGGGTATCAGGTTATCAGGTGCTGCCTGTTGGAGATTTTTGAAAGCCCCCTTCTTCAGTGATCTCTTTTGGGTGTCCTTAGGCACTATTGAATGCGTTCGCAACAAGGTCTACTGCCGAGGGCGCTGGCGGAGAGGCGGTGGGTGATGCCAGTCCTTGAGAGGAACTATATAAAATGGAAGTTGAATACGCATTACGGAACGTTTACGTTGTACTTACGTGACCAGTTTCCGTTCGTGCGTGTACATACGTGGCTTGATACGTTAATGTGTGACCGAGCATTTAGGATACAACGTTACATTACGGTCCTGAGACCACGTGAGGGACTTTACAGTTAAGATTCTTTTGTCTTTAACTTTTGTATTTTTGTATCTGTAAAATCTAATTATTCATTATCATCCAGTTTCCTTGTACACACATACACACACATATATACGTATATATATAGATATATAAATAGATAGATAAAATCTCAATAACATTTGATGCATATAGGCTATGCAACGTACAACATAAACAAATCAAAATATAATATATAAATCCTGACATACTTTTCCCTTTAGATTAAGCTATGTTCGTAGTGGTATTTAATATAATTATTAATTCCAATGAACCTATTTCAGGAGAGAGAGAGAGAGAGAGAGAGAGAGAGAGAGAGAAGAGAGAGAGAGTTAATTCACAAATTGCAATCGCCCTTAATTAAGTATTCATAACAGCAACAGGTCATTTCCTCCCAATTATCATTATCTCATAATTCATAATCGATTCTATAAAGTATAAACAATGTGGGAATATGAAATCACCACCCTATTACGTGAGGTCCATTAATATTGGCTTGTAAAAGCGAGGAGTTTTTTGTGCTTATTTGCTTATTAATCAATCTATCACTGATATTAAAGTCCTATGACAAAGATGGTAAACCCTTACTACGCAAAATTGATTGATTCACTGGAGGTTATCTGGCGTTACAAGTACATAGGTCACTACTGACTGCCCGTACAGAAGCACACGTAAACCAAAAGGTAGGGTCACTTGTTGTGGGAACGTCAAATATTCTCAGAGAGAGAGAGAGAGAGAGAGAGAGAGAGAGAGAGAGAGAGAGAGAGAGAAGAGAGAATGTACACAATTTAAAAAACAAAAAATTTACGATAAAACGGTCAAGAAATATGCAGCTTAATCTCTCAAACATCTATGATAAAGAGGAAGAGAAAAGGGAATATCATGAATGATTTCCCATCCCCCCCCTCCCCCATGGGGTGGAGAATACCAAGAGATTATCTTGTCGAGGCCTTCCAGGGTTGATTGTATACACTTTGGCGGAGCAATGAGCACTCTCTCTCTCCTCTCTCTCTCTCTCTCTCTCTCTCTCTCTCTCTCTCGAGCTACGACCCATAAAGGTCGACTAACCAGGTATATACCTAATTCACTGTTGAGGTTGAGAGAGGCAGGCATACCTAGTGGATTTTTTTCGGGGAATCGAACGTTAGTTACGCTGACTCACCCCAGAGAGAGAGAGAGAGAGAGAGAGAGAGAGAGAGAGAGAGAGAGAGAGAGAGAGAGAGAGAATATTAGTGTATATATAGATAATTATGTATGATTTTATATATATCTACACTGATAATTATATCTATTAATATATATTATAAATACCTACACATATTGCATATGCGTATCAGTTGCGTGTATGTGTGTACGAAGGGGGAGAGAGAGAGAGAGCAACAACGACCCTTTTGATATATGTATATGCACACTAACTCACCATCCTTGTAAACAAACAAGCTAATGCACACACAAAAAGATCCCTCCCTACTCCCAGACTCCCAGTGAAAAAGGGCCTACCCTCCCTTCGCACCTCCCCCCCCCCCCGCCCCCACCCTTCTTCCAATGACAGCTACCCTATATTCACCCTCCAAAGTAACGAATAGTCTTCCTTTCTTCCTCTTTGTCTCCCTTTCTTCCTCACCCTAGGGCGGCTCTCTCTCTCTCTCTCTCTCTCTCTCTCTCTCTCTTCTCTCTCTCTCTCTCTCTCTCTTCCTTAGATCCCTTGTTTCGACGACGTGGATAGCTCTATACATCTACCACCAGGGGACCCCAACCCCTGCACAAACGCGTGAGAACTGAGAAGGCGAGGAAGCCACGGAAATGGTCGGTCACACACAAACGCACAAACACACGCACAGTAAGGAAGTACTGCTCAACTGGAAAAAAACATGAGTAATGTCTCACAGTATTGCTACGCTTCACTGGATAAGAGCATAAGATAAAAAAGAGAGAGCGTCAAGGCTGACACCTCCTACGTACAAAAAGAAACTTATTCTGAATCCTGATTCATCGGAAAACGTGATCAATTATTCCTCGGTCCACAAGCCTTAAGTCCACAAAATTTCATTGAAATCAGTCCATAGGTTTTTGAGATTTTTTTTCTTTTAAGCTGATAGGGAAGACGGGTGAAAGAAGAGTGAGGGCAGTTAGCTAGCTAACCATAGTAGGGAATAGTTTAGAAAGTTAAGTATTAGTAAGAGTCATGTAAAGTGTGGTTTTTGTCCAAAATTTTTGACACTTCTGCACAGAGAAACAAACGCACATACACAACAACAACAACAGTCTTTCCCCTCTTCCTACCTTGCACGCTATCACTTTCCCTTCTTTATACTCCCCTATTCCTCATGCTTCCCCTTCCGAGGGAGGAAAACAAGCAAGAGGAGAGAGAGAGAGAGAGAGAGAGAGAGAGAGAGAAAACCTCAGGATGTGGGTTCCACATGACTACCTGCAATCTTGTGTACCTGCCGCAATACAGGTGGATCCGATGACACCGCGTAGGCCTAACAGGTTTTGTCGTACACTTGCACAAAAAGATTAATAAATAACGTAAAAATAACAGTAAATTCGCGAGCATTAGGGTGAGTGAGTGTGTTTGTGCAGTAATATGTTCTGGTTACACTACACATGCTCACGCACGACACACACACACACACACACACTATATATATCTATATATATATATATATATATATATATAATAATATATATATCGAGCTACAAATGTCCTGTAATATCTAATTCGCTCTATCCTCGGAATTAATATATTTTCAAATATGTTAACCGATGGAGAATTTTCTGGTCGATAAGAAATTTGTCGGCTCACGGGCGCGAACCATCGAACCAACAAATTCAGGCTCGCGCCCCTAAGCAGACGAATTTACTATCGACTAAAATAATTCCCCTTCGGTTATATGAAAATATATTAATTCCGAGGTAGAGCGAATTATATATTAAAAGGACATTTGTAGCTCAATGCATGTATATAAATCATATTGTTTAATATACAGCTCACTTTTAACTTGTGAATAACTTCCACCCACGAGGCATTACAACTGATAAGCGCCTCATCCACGCCAGGATTCGAACCGTTGCCTGCTACGGTAGAAGAAGGCGTGAGGCTCGCAGCCTCATCCAAAAACGTTAAGATTTAAAGAGGAAAAGTGTCGGATTCAAGTAGGAAAAGTGTTATTACACTTCAAGCAGGCGCTTCGCCAAACAACACATGCACACACACACATGCCTGGTAATGCTCTGCTCCGGAACACACAGACTTAAAGCAGATAACGTCATTCGCTCGGAGGAAAACAACGTTTCATTTGGTGATGCCTTGGCTCTAGCGCTAATATAATAATAATAATAATAATAATAATAATAATAATAATAATAATAATAATAATAATAATAATAATAACGTTGGTCTATGTGCGATTGCAAATATTTGCCATGATCATCAAACTCCTTTTAAAAGACGCCGACAATTTGGAAACTGGCAAATATCTTTTCAAAAATATCATTATTTATTACTTCATTATTATTATATTCTATTTATTAGTAGTAGTAGTAGTAGAGTAGTTTTGGTGGCAGTAGTAATACTAGTAGTGGTAACCCAAAATTTCCACCAAATATATATATATATATATATATATATATATATATATATATATATATATATATATATATATATATATATATAGTCTATCACAGTCCCCTAATTCGCCTGGGTAGTATTTATAGCAGTGTGAGATTCCTGGTTGTATGCATCCTGCCTCCTTAGTGATGGACTCCTAAGGAGGCAGGATGCAATCCGGAACCCCACACTATAAATACCAACCAGTCGAACTGGATAGACCGTGATAGACCAAAATAATAATAATAATAATAATAATAATAATAATAATAATAATAATAATGTCTTGCATTTGCTACGTACTTTCACATAACCACACCCAAGGATATACGGCCCATTACTGATCAATTACAGAAGTTCAATTGCGTAATTTCATCCCTGTAATTGAAGTTCCAGGATGCCGTTTCCTTGGTGAGCTCCAGTTATCATAAAGATGAGATAAAGCTGCTTTTTTATATCAGGTAAGACTTTAATTACATGCTTCGTCTCTCTCTCTCTCTCTCTCTCACTCTCTCTCTCTCTCTCTCTCTCTCTCTCTCTCTCTCTCTCTCTTCTCTCCTCTCATAATCGTTGCAATTATTTCGAAGCTTCAAAATAATACTGCTTTTTTGTGACTGTGCATACATGCACAGGAAAGTTAACTTTCTATAAAAAGTCTGATACGAAATAGAAGAATACATATACGCATACATACATACATACATACAGAGAGAGATGAGAGAGAAGGAGAGAGAGAGAGAGAGAGAGAGAGAGAGAGAGAGAGAGAGAGAGAGAATGTGTTACTA
>NC_061105.1:34775526-34785526 GCF_015104395.2 Macrobrachium nipponense
CAACATTGCAAACAATAACAATCAATTGCGATGCCAGTGGCATAGGACAATGAGCTGTGATGCTTATATACATGCTGGAGATAATAATAAAAATAATGATAACAATCCCAATTAATTATTTTTTTAATTATGGCAAATACCTTGACATTATGAAAAGTATAAAAGACAAGAAGAACAAACGCAACAACCAGGAGTTTTTCAATTAAGGCAGTTCCTTGTTGGACGAGTGGGTTACGTGCTCGACTACCTATTCGGTAGTCCAGAGTTCGATTCCCTGCTCTGCCAACGTCGAGTCAGAGGAATTAATTTCTCCAAATTATGTGGTTCGGATCCCACAATAAGCTGTAGGTCCGTTGCTAGGCTACCAACTGGCTCCTAGCCATGTAAAAATATCTAATCCTTCGCGCCAGCCCAAGGAGAGCTGTTAATGAGCTCAGTGGTCTGGTTAAACTAAGATATACTTACTTTCTCTTTCAAATGAGGCAAATATATCGTAACAATAACAACATGACGGAAAGCATTTAGGGAAACGATAAGAAAGCAAAAACAATAATAACGAGAGTAATTCTTTTTTTAAAATGCCAGAACGCCATCAATAACCGTAACAACGACCATCACGTGACAGGTTTACACACGCGCACGCGCAGTGAGGCCCCCAACTCAGCCCCCAATCACCCGGGACAAGAAAATTGGCCCAAATTAACAGGTGAATCGAAACGATCTAACGAGCACCTCCTTTCAAAGGCGCCAAAGCGCATTTTTGATCTCCACCTCCTTTAACCTTCATCTCGGCGATGCCCCATGCCCATATTAGGTGGCCTGTGGCCCTTCCCAAATTTGGGAAAGGGATTGCCGAGGCTCCGGGACTAGATAGAGATGATTCAGACTTTGGAAGAAAGAAAAAAAAAAAAAAAAAAAAAAAAGTTAGGCTACAAGGCATGCTCGTTGGTATAGTACTAAGGCCGCCTTCCTGGTGTACTAAGCAAACTTGTTTACGTGGCTCATTTAGACGGAAAACAAAGAGGCATTTAATGAATGTTAACATTCGATTACTTGAGAATGATTTTACCTCCCCGGTAGGGGAGGTAGTGCCGTCTGTGCAACTCAAGCGGTACACTGTAAGTAGGCATTACTTAAGGTTCTTAGAAGCGTCACTTCGGCCTCTAGCTGCAACCCCCTTCCATTCATACTACTGCACCTCCATTTATATTCCCCTCCCATCTAGTGCAAGTGCTTAGAGGTTTTCATCTCGTTGCATCTTTCAACCCTTTCTTCTCTACAGTTTCCTTTTCAGCGCTGAATGACCTCATAGGTCCCAGCGCTTGGCCTTTGGCCGAAATTTAATATAATATATAATGATAATTAATTTACCTCGTGATCTATATCGTTTAAAACAAGTAATATGTCTCCTTAGCTCTCTTCTCTTCTTCTCTCTTCTCTCCTCTCCTTCTCTCTCTCTCTCTCCACACAACACACACAAAACACACACATTATATATATATATATATATATATATGTATTATATTTATATATATAATATATCTGTATAAATATGTATATATATATACATATATGTGTGAGTGTGTGTTTTCGGTATGTATATATGTATACAGTAATAATATATATATTATTAATATATATACCTATATATATATATATTCATAATATATTGGATGTGTATAATATATTAGTATATACATATATATATATTGTGTGAGTGTGTTATGTGTGTATGTGTATATTATATTATATATATGTATATATATATTATATAAATACATTAACTATTAATAATATATATATGTGTGTGAGTGGTGTGGTTTGTATGTTATATAATGTATACATATGTATATATATATATATATGATATATATACATATCATATATATATATGTATATATAGCCTCTTTTATAGCACAATATTACCGGTAACATAAGAGACTTAAGAAATCAAATTATCCCCCATCATCCTTTAGTATTAAATGGATGCATAATCTAGTGTCCTGAAACCTACAGAATCCTGCGTGATCGCCGTCAACCTCCCAGACGGTATAGGACAAGTAGCAGAAACAAGTCGCCAACTCGAATGTGACATTCTCTCCCTTTCTGTGTGTTCCCGAGTCATGTGACCTGCGGGTTAGTTATGACCTTTTGGCACTTATGCCTTTCTCGGTCGCTTCAAAAGAAAAGAGATAAAAAAAAAAAATCGGTGACTGGGCTGCAGCTTTAGGGAAGCCCTTCTCGGAGAGTAACTTTTCTGTTTTCAGTTCATTTTGCTGTGACAATTTTCGGAAGGAGGAAAACTCTTCCCCTTCTCAGGAGGAACCTTTCCTCACTCGTCTTGCTGCTGCTGCTGCAGCTGCCTTGTTCTTCTACTCCTTGAGCTGCCGGAGTCCCAGTAAGCATTTTTCCCAAAAGTGGGTCCTGGGAAATCGAACACGAGTTCTTCCGGCTGAGTTGAGAGCGTTTACTACTCACTGCGCTACGAGGCCAGACCGACATTGTTTGTTTGTATGGCGTTTTTACGTTGCATGGAACCAGTGGTTATTCAGCAACAGGACTTCCGAACCACGTCGAGAGTGACCTTCCATCACCAGAAATACACATTTCTCACTCCTCAATGGAATGGCCGAGAATCGAACTCGCGACCACCCAGGTGGGAACGCCATCACCATACCAACCACGCCACTGAGGCGCTAGACCGAGATTGTGAACACACGTGAAATAAACGGAAATGGTGCTATTCTCGGGAAAAGATTAGTTTAGGAAATGCTTTTGGACCACTCGTTATATTATATAATGTTGATATGGACAGCGTTCTGATTACCTGCAACGATTTCATTTGCTGTTCATTAACTCGAGTTGTCGCATGAACTTCAAATAATAAAATGACCCTCACCTCTCTGAATTCGGTGGAGTTTTCCCAACTTATTTTAGTCATTTGTCATCATCCAGATCCTTTATTAATGCATTGAAAGACCTGAATCGGTTTTCATAAGAAAGAATTGAGCAGTTCCTAAGAATGCGTATCTACACTAGAGACAAAAATTAAATAGAATTTCAATTTCTTTTGATGTCACTTTATATTAGACCTGCTGTCCTCCACTAGATATGTTTGAGTTTCTCATTCGCACGATAATAATAATGTTAGCAAAATAGAATGTTTAGTTGCTAGAAAGAATAAGAGGCCTGATATAGACTCATGCACTCTGCTCTGCCAGTGAGAGTGGCTTGATGCACATTCCACCCTTCCACAATCGAAATCCATCCACAACTTTCGAGAAATCTAGACAGACAGACAGTCAGACAGACAAGACAGATACGGGTGAATACATCATCCAGTTGGCAGAGGTAACTATGTACTCCATATAAGGCTTCGCACTGATCTCCGGGAACCTGGTAACACCTGGTTACGTCATGACCCTTTCATTTATCTGGCTATTATTGTGGTTTATGCAACTGGGAAAGAATAGGGCTTACCAATGTGATATGAGTAATGTAACCATGAAATGAATTGGTGTGTCATTATTGCCATGCGTCAAATATCACTGTTGGTGAGGGATTATCGTACTGTCAGGCATCATTCTCATTCTATCCAACACTTTGGGTTTGAATTGCTCCCATAATTTAGAACATGGAACTTCGAATAAGGCAACGCAGTAGGTAGGACCATGATAGGGACAGAAAATTTCGGTGAGTCGATTCAAGTTATCGTGGTACTTCCCTGTGTCCCTTTCCTAACCCTCACATATGGAGCATATATATATATATATAGCGTATATATATATATATATATATATATATATATATTATATATATACTATATATATATATATATATATATAATATATATATATATATATATATATATATATATAATATATAATATATATATTATATATATATATATATATATATATATATATATATATATATATATATATATATATATATATATGATCTATATATATATATATATATATGTATATATTATATATTATATATATATATATATTATAACTTAAGAGTTTAAAAAACCAATGAAACACATTTGTAATTTACATAGTGTTCAGCATAGGCCTTTCTACTTCACATAGAACACTTGGTTTACAGAGGAAAAGACATCCATATACATATGTATACATATACATTCCAGTATACACATACATGTACAAGTGAAGACAATTACTACGTAACATCTACTAACAGCAGACAAAAATTGAAGGTAATTTATATAATCTTGTCATCAAAATGGCACACACAGGTAATAAGTCAAATGTTCCAAGAACTATTTTATGCTCTGCGGGAGAGCAGGTTCTGCATTTTTTTTTTTTTTTTTTTTTTTCAGTGGCATCGGGTAATCTATCATCCCAGGGGAAGGACTGATAGTGTCATGGCGAGGGAACAATGGGCAGTCATTTCCCTGTGACAATGGCTGATACCACAGGTATCGCTCTCTCACAGTATTATACTTTCAAGTATTGTTTCATGTGAAAAGATTGATTACATGTTTTAACTTATTTGCATGTAATGTTCGCTCACACACACCAACACACACATATATATATATAGCTATATATATGAATGTCTTTTACTGTAATACAACAGTATAATATGAAGATAAAAGGCCCATAAAACACAATTTGAACGTTGCAACCACATATTTCGTGCACTTCCTTCTGTGCTCCTGATCACTGGTATTAAACGTGATCAGGAGCACTGAAGGAAGTGCTCGAAATATATGGTTGCAATGTTCACGTAGTGCTTTACAATTATGGGCCTTTTAACGGCATATATATAAGAATATATATATTATATATATAATCATATATATATATATATATATATATATATATATATATCTATATATATATATATAACTTTTCCCGTTAGATAAAATGGCTCAAAGAGTGTGTTGAATTTTTCTTCTGTAGCAGTGGACTAAAAACTAGGTATACCTGATTCGCTGCTTAAGTGAACAAGGTTGAGTTAAATATAAAATTTAGGCCAAAGGCCAAGCACTGGGTTCTATGATGTGATTTAGCGCTGAGATGAAACTAACAATAAAAGGTTCGAAAGGTGTAACAGGAGGAAAACCTCACAGTTGCACTATGAATAAAGTGTTAGGAGAGGGTGGAAAGTCAGATGAAGAGAGAAAAAGAAAGGAGGTACAGTCAAAGGAACGAAAGTGGTTGCAGCTAGGGGCCGAAAACACGCTGCAAAGAACCTTAAGTAATGCCTACAGTGCACCGCATGAGGTCCACTGACGGCACGACCCCCTACGGGATAAGTAAACAAGGAATTGGTCCTTCTGATCCTTGCTGACCTCAGCAGTGAACTATGTATACCTCTTTGTTTGCTGACTCCGGTCGGTGACAACAAGATTGGGGAAGGCACATATATCATTACAATATATAAGAGAAGGGTTCCTCCAAATGAAAGATTCTTCATACAGGAAAGGTTCTTCAATATGAAGCTAGGCTCGCAACTTCATCCTCTAAGGCCTGCATGTCATGCGACAGGCGAACACCTTACGGAGGAATAGTTGTATGTATGTATGTGTATATATATACTATATATAATATATATATATATATATATATATATATAATATATATATATATATAAATTAACTGATTCTAGAAGATGAGGGACGTGATGAATGTATACATATATATTTCGATGTTTTTCACCTTACCTCCGAGGTATTTGCCTTCTTTATATATATGTATGTATATATATATATATATATATATATATATATATATATATATATATATATATACATATAATGTCAATTACTATACAGTATGTATTTGATAAATCATCTAGAAAGGTATAACTCATTTTTTACGCTTGTGTGTACGCACATAATATGCAATTATATTATGACTAATAAGCGTTACTTTGCCATTTCGGGTTGTTGAAGTGAAATATTATTGCTGCATCCCATCATTTTCCAGCTGTGAAGCCCACCACCCTCCTGCCTGCATTAACATGTAGCTTTACTCCCATTAGGAGTGAGGCCAAATACGTACTGGTGCCGCCAGTGGGTTGCATTCTAGCGCGGCCTTTTTGCCAGTGGAGAAGGACGAGGTCACCGCTCTAGTTGGTGATGATGAGCGAAATCTCTAGAGATAATCCCAATGGTCGCCCTTGATTGATTTCATTTTAGCTTTATAACGGTAGTTTAGGTTTAGGTTGAAATATATAATATATATGTATATATATATATATATATATATATATATATATATATATATATATATATATATATATATGCAGAAACTTCCGGTCGCTTTTACCAGGTATAACACGCATTTCCGAAGCTGCTGAGGTAACCTTTTTAATTGTCGAAATTTAAGTATTGCAGACGCTACTGCGTTTTTTTTTTTTTTTTCCTCCGAGTTCGAATTTGATTTGTAGCTTATATAACTGTCTGATTCTTGCATTTATAAACATATGCTCCACAAATTTTTCCGCGGCCGTGTGATTTGTTACATGACTACATCGTTATTGTTTAATCTATTTTGTTTGTTTGTACGGTGTTTTTTACATTGCATGGAACCAGTGGTTATTCAGCAACGGGACCAACGGCTTGACGTGACTTCCGAACCGCGTCGAGAGTGAACTTCCGTCACCAGAAATACACATCTCTAACCCCTCAGTGGAATGCCCGAGAATCGAACTCGCGGCCACAGAGGTGGCAGGCCAAGACCATACCGATCACGCCACTGAGGAATTTACTGTATCAAAATACACATAGAAAAAGAAACATGAGATGAAGAAAATAACCCAAGAAAAACACGAATAAACATTAAAAATGTCACAGTAGTTTTAGCTAGATAAACTTTTCTTCAAGATACAATTTATTTTGTTTTAGCTATGGTTTGCAATATGGGTAACATCAATTGAACAGTTTATCTAGCTACAACTATTTTGACATTTTTAATGTTTATTCGTGTTTTTATGCGTTATTTTCTTCATCTCATGTTCCTTTTTCTATGTGTATTTTGAGACGGTTATGTTTTCTCGCATTAAATAGAAATGATACATCGGAAACGACTGAGTAGAACGGAGATACCAGGAGATTAATTTGTCTTCATATGAGTTTTATATCTTCAAATTATTTATGCAGTTTAATTCTTATCTATATGCTGAACACAAAAAGAAAGAGAGAGAGAGAGAGAGAGAGAGAGATCTGAGGTTTCGGAAGGAAGATATTGTTTTTGTTTTGTTTGTTTGTATGGTGCTTTTACGTTGCATGGAACCAGTGGTTATTCAGCAACGGGACCAACGGCTTTAACGTGACTTCCGAACCACGTCGAGTGTGAATTTGTATCACCAGAAATACACATCTCTCACTCCTCAATGGAATGGCCGAGAATCGAACCCGCGACCACCGAGGTGGGGCGTTAATACCACACCAACCACGCCGCTGAGGTGCTGGAAGGAAGATATTCTTGTCACCTCTTGTGCTAAATTTATTCGATAATGATTGTCATTTTGTCCAATTAACAAAAAAGAAATGGAGGGGGTAAAAGTGCCATATTGCATCACTTTAATGGCAGTGACATCCCATCGTACATCCTATATCCAAGTCTTGTCAAAATCTACACAACTCCAACTCTCCACCAATATCAGCGAAAGCTTAAGTATATCTTAGGTTTTTTACCAGACCGCTGAGCTGATTAACAGCTTTCCTAGGGCTGGCCCGAAGGATTAGATTTTTTTTCACGTGCCTAGGAACCAATTAGTTTCTTA
The DNA here is from genome assembly GCF_015104395.2 of Macrobrachium nipponense. Classification (NCBI taxonomy): domain Eukaryota; kingdom Metazoa; phylum Arthropoda; class Malacostraca; order Decapoda; family Palaemonidae; genus Macrobrachium; species Macrobrachium nipponense. The sequence continues at coordinate 34,783,291 of NC_061105.1, forward strand.
GCAACGGGACCTACAACTTATTGTGGGATCCGAACCACATTATATCAAGAAATGAATTCCTAAACACCAGAAATAAATTCTTCTGATTCCTCGCTGGCGGCCGCGGGAAACGAACTCGGTCTACTCGATTGATGGTCGAGTACGGAACCCACTCGTCCAGTGAGGAACTTCCAATATCAGCGAACTTCATATCCTTCTGATATACCTTGTGAATCAATACAGACAATCCATCATGGGAATACATTAACCTCCGCAAGACTTCGATGGCCGAAGTCATAGAGTGAGGGGAGCCTTTGAGGAAAAAGGCTCACTGGGACTTCTGCAGCTCAAGGAGTAGAAGAACATGGTAGCAGTAGCAGCAGCAGTAGCAAGTCAGTGAGGAAAAGTTTCAAGAGGAGTCGAGGAGTTTTCCTTCTGTCCAAAAGTGTCACAGAAAAGGGAATTGAAAAGAGAAAAGTTACTCTTTCAGAAGGGCTTCCCTAATTAGTCTTGTCATCCACGTTTTTATTTTTTAGTTATTTATCTATTTATTTATCTATTTTTTGAGGAGACCAAGCGAGGCATAAATGCCAAAAAGTCATAGCTAACAAGCACGTCAGATGGCTCGGGAACAAAGAAAAAGGGAGAGAACGTCGCATCCGAGTTGGCGACTCGATTCTGCTACTTGTCCTATACCACCTGGGAAGTTGGCGGCGATCACGCAGGATTCTGTAGGTTTCAGGACACTGGATTATGCATCCATTTAATACTAAAGGATGTCGGGTATAATCTGATTTCTTAAGTCTCTTATGTTACCGGTAATATGGTGCTATAAAAGAGGCTTTATATATATATATATATATATATATATATTATATATATATATATATATATATATACATTGCACTGAATGAGGTGCACTGACTGCACTACCCTCCTACGGGGTATGGGTATATCTGTCGACATTCTGTTGCTTAAACTCATTCTCCGTCCCCACGGTCATTATATTAATTTCTCGTACAGCTTTCGTTATTCCTTCTCTCCTCCACTCCCCATATCTTGCCTTCCACCCCTTATCTCTCTCCCTTCTTTCCCCTTTCTAGCGCCCTCCACCTTAATCTTCATTTCTCTTCCTCCCCTCACATCGTCTTTTATAATGGAGTGTCTCTCCTGGTACCTCGCCATCGTCTCATTTCCCAGCGGACGAGAAACAACCCCCAAGTGGGAAAGAGAACTGGACCCTTCCTTCCTTCACCTGACAAAACTCACCCTTAAAACTCTCTCCCACAACCTCCTTCCAAAACTCTTTCAAAGCTGGAGCTGGATCCTCTACACCAAAACTCGACTCGGACCCAAACTTACCCGGATTCCTCACCTCTTGACCAAACCTCACTCTCAATCTTCCAAAACTCAATTTACGGACTTATTCGAGAAAACTCACCCCAGACCCAACCACACCCCTACCCCCCCGGGCCTATTAAAAACTCAGCTGAAGCCTCCCACTTCTTCTCAAAAACTGAGCTTGTGGCTAACGCTTGGTTTGACCCAAAAATAACACATGTTCCATTCCTCGTGTTTAAAAAACTCCCTCCTTCAAGAAAAGTTTTACTATTGATGTTGAATTGCGATCTCATTTACCTCTATGCTAACAGAGGGTCACAAGGATTAGGATGTCTCAAAGGCTTATTAGTCCACCCGAGGAGACATCGTGTGTTCACTTATCTCTAGGAGAGAGAGAGAGAGAGAGAGAGAGAGAGAGAGAGAGAGAGAGAGTTATAATGATTATGATGTCTCAAAGACTTTAATATTAGTCCATCCGAGGAGACATCGTGTGCTCACTTATCTCTAGGAGCAGGTTCCACTGTTCATTCACAGTGTCCTAATGATTTTGTCTAGCTTTCTTTTAAACTCTTCCACACTGTTGCTGTTTACAATTTCTGGTGGCAGTTTATCCCACGTGTCACATGTCTTGTAGGTAAAGGAGTTCCCAAAATGGGATGTGTTATATCTCTTCAGTGACGTTCAGTTCCAGTTTCCACGGTAACTGCCCACGCAAACCAGCAAGCAGACAAACAAATACTCCACAAACAAACAAACATAAGAAGAGAGGCGAGAGAAGCGAGCGGGTTAAGTAGTCCACACGGACCTAATAGCCGTTAAATCATGAATTCCGAACCTTAATTGGCATTTCCAATACGGGCCCAACTTTCAGAATTAATTACTGCTCGGACATTAGGCTCTCTCTCGAATACATACG
>NC_061105.1:34790526-34793026 GCF_015104395.2 Macrobrachium nipponense
GAGAGGACGAAAATATTATCAACTAGTAATAAATTTCCCTTCGGTTAACATGTATGAAAATATATAAATTCCAAGGTAGAGCTAATTGGATATTAAAGGACATTTGTAGCTTGATGAATATATATATATAGTATATATATATATATATATATATATCCCTTTTTATTCATGAGAACTACAAAATAGTCTTTCACTGATGGGAAACAAGCCATTTCCACTCTCAAGAATAAGCAGAATAATCTTCTTTAATAAAAATAAATAAATAAATAAATAAATAAAAATAAAAAAGTGAAACTCGAAGAAAGAGAATCATCTTTCCAAATTCCGAGTCCCGAGAATTAATTCCTTAGGCATCCACGATAGAAACTCCCGCAAGCAACGAATGCAACAGAGAGCGCAGTGCATTCGCTGCAAGGACCCAAACACATCAATAAAGTTAACGGTAACAATTGCACAGTCAACCACTCCCCCACCCTCTCTCCCCCTCCCCCCAAAATCAAACCCAGCCCCCCCTTTTTACACTGATGAGAAAACATGAGAAAAGACGCACAAACGTTTCCCACAATCACACGCAACCGACATCTCTCTCTCTCTCTCTCTCTCTCTCTCTCTCTCTGACGGAATGAGGGAGAGAATTTGAAAAAGAATAAAAGAAAAAAAAAATACAATCAATTCAGTGTCGGCGTCGCGCCATCTGCACGGTCCCCTACTATGCTACCTCCCCAACGTGCCCCCCCCCCCCCGCCCCTCATCACCCCGGGCTACCGGAGACCCTAAGGATTGTAACTGGGCTGTACGTCAATCGTTGGGAACGTTACTGTAAGATGGGTTTTCTCTTTCTCTCTCCCTACAACCAGACGGTTTTTTTTTTATTTGGAGGGGGGGGGCCTTGGTCATTATAAATATCTCTCTCTCTCTCTCTCTCTCTCTCAGCAACAGCTGCTTTTGTAGAACACACCAAATATAACAGTATAGAAACATACATACATACATATACTACATACATACACATACATCCATACATATATATATATATATATATATATATATATATATATATATATATAAAGGTTTTTCGCCACGAAGGAAAAAACGAAAAGCGAGATAGCCAAGCACTTTCGGTCTAGTGCTTGGCTATCTCGCTTTCGCTTTTTCCTTCGTGGCAAAATCCTTTATTTATACATAGCATCACGTTTTATATACTTCGTGATCAAGTTATTCATATATATATATATATATATATATATATATATATATATATATATATAATTATCTGTGTGTGTGTGTGTGTGTGTATGACCATCTATCTACTCCATCTATTTATCAGGGAGGGACGGACAAACACCTCAACCCTCCGCCACAACCGCTAACCGCCGATCCCGAGCGATACAATAACGCTTCCTGTTGCCGGGTCTTGTTTCCTGCCTTGTTGGTTGTCGTCGCTTCTCAGAGGTTGTTACACCGACTCCGTTTCCTTATTATCTATCATATTATTTTCATCATAACTCTAAAATCTACTTACTTCTCTTAGTCTTCGCTCTTTTTTGGATTCGTTTGTCACTACTACAAAGCCTCGAAACCCAAGTGCAAGAAATATAAAGAAATTATGATGTTCGGTAGCAGGAAACGAAGCCGGGTTACCATAATCACGTAGCCTCGTCGTGATTATGACAACCCGGGTTCGTTTCCCGCTACCGGACATCATGATTTCTTCATATTTCTTCTGCTCGAATCTCAAGGCTTTGTAATGACAAAGTGTATCCTAAAAAGCGTGAAGAATTCGAGTACAGTGCACTGTGGCTATTTCAATTACATTATTATTATTATTATTATTATTATTATTATTATTATTATTTTATTAAAAGTAATGGCTACTTCAGCAGCATTACACTTGTAGAGATTCTTCTCTATTTTCCGAATAGCGGCTTTTTCCGTGCTACTTAGACAGGCTAGTAGAGCGCCTATGGAGGTCATGATCAAATACAGAGCCAAAATTGGTGTATATATTTGAATTTTACAGATAAACTATGATACCATAGTTATCAAAGTCATTAACGATATATATATATATGTCTCTCTCTCTCTCTCTCTCTCTCTCTCTCTCTTTCTTGAAGCAAGCGAGCTTTCGTCTGGAGCTGCCAGACATCCTCGGGCTGGGAAGCTGAGGGTGGACTGATCTTGAAGTGGTGTCCGTCCTCGTTTATATTTGGAGTTGACAGCAGGGGAACCGCCCCATGCTGCAGGACTTACAGTATCGAAACCATCAACGCATGGAAAGTGGCTTGAGACCCGGTTCAAGCCACCAATGAAAACGAAGACCTACCGCCACCAGCCAATAGTAGATCAGCATGGGGCGGTTCCCCTGCTGTCAACTCCAAATATAAACGAGGACGGACACCGCTTCAAGATCAGTCCACCCTCAGCTTCCCAGCCCGAGGATGTCTGGCAGCTCCAGACGAAAGCTCGCTTGCTTCAAGAAAGAGAGAGAGAGAGAGAGAGA
>NC_061105.1:34795526-34803026 GCF_015104395.2 Macrobrachium nipponense
GAGAAGAGAGAGTGTCGCCTAATCATTATGTTTGTTATTCCTTTTGGCCAATCCTTTTTTTTGGCCTCATGATACCAGTTATTACCACTTGACCTCAACAGCTCTTTATGAGGTGTTACTTACTGGGCGTTGGATTGATCCTCCCTTGTGCCCCGGGTATTTTGGGGGCATCTGTCGCTTCTGTAGGACGCCGGTATGCGTTTGATGTTTACGATAATAAAGCCTGCGTGACGCCTTTACGATAATTAAAGGATGGGATAAATTTTCGTGTTCAACGGTAATGCAATTTACTTCTTTATACACACATTTTATATATATTAATAATATATATTATATATATATATATAATATATATATATATATATATATCTGTACCACATACATATAACCTCAATTTCTTCTTGTTTTTAGATAACTCTGCTCTCTCTCTCTCTCTCTTCTTCTCTTCATCTCCTCGTCTCTCTCTCTCTCTCTCTCTCTCTCGCTATTGAAAAAATAGGAATCAAGGGGGAACCGCAATATATGGGAAAGACAAAAAACAAGGAAAAATATATGAGAAATATAGTAACTCAGAATGTGAACTAATAGCGGTAGAATTTGAATCTGAAAAATTAATGAACATGTAATATATAGACCTCCTAATACTAAAGAGTTTGACTTAATAATTGAAAAATTGGATGATATATGTAGAAATCACAAGGACTGGACATTCTCCTATCTGGTGGACTTCAACTTTCCTTTCGTAGAATGGAAAGAACGAAATAGGAGATTGTGGATGTACTTATACATATAAAAAAGAGAGTAATAGTAGTGCAGAAGATAAGAGGCAATTCGAAAAGCTATTAGATATGCTACTAGAATACAACATTCAACAAATAAATCACCTGCCAACAAGAAAGGAAAATACTTTAGACCTAGTATTTGTGAACGAGGTGAATTATGTTAAAGAAATAATAGTTTATAATGCGAGTATTTCAGACCATAATGTCATAGAATTAACAGTTCATTCCAAAGCAAGTGAAAACAGAGATAAGCAAGAAATGAAAAAGTGGGAAGGATATGGAAAATACAACTTCTACAGTAAAAATATAAAATGGTCAGAAATAAATGAAGAATTAAACAAAGATTGGGATAACATTTTCGTAAGCGATGACATAAGGGTAAATACGGAGATATTATATAAAATATTAGAGAAAATAGTGGATAAATATATACCGAAGAAGAAAAGTAAACATCATTCATGCATACCAAGAGACAGAAGGATCTTGTTCCAGAAAATCAGAAAGTGGAAAAAAGGTCTTGCAAAAGAAAAAAATGCATGGAAAGAATTATAGACTAAAAAGTAAGATAGAAAATGCAGAACAAAAGATTATACAATCAAAAGAAAATGAAAAACGGGAATTGGAAGAAAAAACCCTATTAAATCTCAAGCAAAACCCCAAACTATTATACTCATATGCGAAGAAGATGAATAAAAGAAGAATAGAAATAGGCCCTCTGAGAATTGAAGGGAGATTAACGAATGAAAAAAAGGAAATTTGCAACATACTGGTCAGAACGATATAGAGAATTCACCCCTAGAATAGATAATGAAGATAATGATATAGAAGTAAGGGACGAAAATAGTGAATATCTAGCTGACATAGAAATTAATGAAGCTGATATTGTGCAGGCAATTAATGAAATTAAAAATGGAGCTGCTGCAGGGCCTGATGGAATCCCTGCTATTTTGTTAAAGAAAGTAGTTCATTCTATCGCAAAGCCACTTGCAATATTATTAAGACAAAGTGTAGATACAGGCAAGATTTATGATGAGCACAAATTAGCATATATCACCCCTACTTTCAAAAGTGGATCAAGACTTGAGGCAAGTAATTATAGGCCTGTGAGTCTAACATCACATATTATGAAAGTGTATGAAAGGGTAATGAAGAAAAATATTATGAAACATTTAATAAAAATAATTTGTATAATATAGGACAACACGGTTTCGTACCCGGAAAAAGTACACAAACCCAACTGTTAGTCCACCGTGAGAACATATTCAAAAATATGAAAAGCGGAAATGAAACAGATGTGGTTTATCTAGACTTTGCAAAAGCTTTTGACAAAGTAGACCATAATATATTAGCAAAGAAAATTAGAAAACACAATATCGTAGATAAAATAGGAAGATGGTTAAAAGAATTTTTACACAACAGAAAACAGATAGTTATTGCAAACGATGAGAAATCGGATGAAACCAAGGTAATATCCGGTGTGCCACAAGGTACGGTGTTAGCTGCAATACTGTTTGTTATTATGATTGAAGACATAGACAGTAATGTTAAGGATTCGGTAGTGAGTAGTTTCGCTGATGACACAAGAATAAGTAGAGAAATTACTTGTGATGAAGATAGGAACGCTCTACAAAGAGACCTTAACAAAGTATATGATTGGGCAGAGGAAAATAGGATGGTATTTAACTCTGATAAATTTGAATCAATAAATTATGGAGACAGAGAAGGAAAGCTATATGCATATAGGGGACCTAATAATGAGACAATCACAAATAAGGAAGCAGTTAAAGACCTTGGTGTGATGATGAATAGGAACATGTTATGCAATGATCAAATAGCAATTCTTTTGGCAAAATGTAAAGCAAAAATGGGAATGTTGTTACGGCACTTCAAAACAAGAAAAGCTGAACACATGATTATGCTTTATAAAACATATGTTCGTAGTCCACTTGAATATTGCAATATGATATGGTACCCACACTATCAAAAGGATATTGCACAAATAGAGAGTGTACAAAGGTCCTTTACAGCTAGAATAGAAGAAGTTAAGGACCTTGACTACTGGGAAAGACTACAATCATTAAAATTATATAGTCTAGAAAGGAGAAGAGAACGCTACATGATAATTCAGGCATGGAAACAGATAGAAGGAATAACAGAAAATATCATGGAACTAAAAATATCAGAAAGAGCAAGCAGAGGTAGATTAATAGTGCCCAAAACAATACCAGGAAAAATAAGGAAAGCACACAGGACATTAATCCACTACGCACCAGCATCGATAATGCAGCGTCTATTCAATGCGTTGCCAGCTCATCTGAGGAATATATCAGGAGTGAGCGTAGATGTGTTTAAGAATAAGCTCGACAAATATCTAAACTGCATCCCAGACCATCCAAGATTGGAAGATGCAAAATATACCGGAAGATGTACTAGCAACTCTCTGGTAGACATTAGAGGTGCCTCACACTGAGGGACCTGGGGCAACCCGAACGAACTGTAAGGTCTGTAAGGTAAGGTCTCTCGCTTCAAGCCCTCTGAGGGTTGCTCAGCGTTCTAATAACATCAAAAATTAGTTCCATCCGTCGCACCTTAACAGCCTAATAGTTTAAAAGAATGACGTAAACTAAATCCATCTCTCATTATCTCTAAATCTATTCACTTTGTGTGTGTGTGTGTGAGAGAGAGAGAGAGAGAGAGAGAGAGAGAGAGAGAGAGAGAGAGATTTTTACACGACTCTGTTGGTTAGTTTTAAGAAACAGAACTTGTACTTAAAAGTCTCTATTGAACTCTTTGTTTTTTTTTTGTGAACTTAGCCTATATACATTTAAACCTTCGAATAGTTTTATATTAGCAGGTGAATGCCAACAGAATGAAATTTAAACAATATTTTAAGCACAACGACTTTTTACATTATCTTGTAGCATCAATCCAGCTGTCGATACGAATTCTCTCGGCGGTAATAGTACTTTCCAAATACTCTACTATTATCGCCAGTGTTCAGGGAACTCCTCAGTAAGAAGACCAACCTTTGCATGGGACTGCCACCATTCTCCTCTGAGAAAGCACATGTGAATGAGATCATTTTCAATAACACATCAGTACTACTGTTCCCTGATCAAGGCATCCGAGATATTTCTCAGATGTTGATCATCCCCTCAAACCATCAAACGTAGCAAATTGCAGCCCTTTAGCTTCAGTGGTTTTTCATTTTATATAAGGTTAAAATTAGCCACGTATCGTGCGTCTGGCACCGACGAGTCCAATTCCGAAGGCCTAGCCGACGCACCTTCATCTGAGCGCATCGGGGAGATACAGTAAAAGAAACGAAAGGGGTTACAGCTAGGGGCCAAGGGTACGCTGCAAAGAACTTCAAGTAATGCCTACAGTGCACCTGCGGGGAACAGCGCACTGACTGGATGATCGTCGCTGAGAGTTTCATACCGCAGCACATCGAAAATTTTATACAGCATTACACGCTGTACAGAAAACTCGATTACGTTTAAGAAACTTAAGCGCGTTGTTTACTGGTTAAGGGTTCGCCTGTGAAAACCAACTGAACCAATCAGAGGAAAAAGAAAAATAAGAATGAAAGAATTTAGCTGGACCTATAAACCAGAGAGAGAGAGAGAGAGAGAGAGAGAGAGAGAGGAATGGGGGGGTCACAATTATGGGAAAAAAAAACGGCATCAAAGGTGTCCCAAACTTTAGAGGCGAGAGCCTTACAAGAGACAGAAAGGCAGAGGTAGAAATAATGCAAGACCTTCCACATACAACAAAAGAGCGGAAAATCTAATAATCTAATCAGAGAGAGAGAGAGAGAGAGAGAGAGAGAGAGAGAGAGAGAGAGAGAGAGACGCCTCCATTATAAGCGACCTGAATCCTGTCTCCGCTGCAGTGGACTCTGAGAGAGGAGGTCGTCCTTGAATCGTCCATGACTCGGATTCTTTGGAGAAGCAGAAAGCAAGTCCTTGGGAGGAGGAGGAGGAGGAGGAGGAGGAGGAGGAGGAGGAGGAGGAGGAGGAGGAGGAGGAAAACGCCGAATAATATCAGGGCGAACTGACCTTCAGTTCGAACTGAAAATCCCGAATCAGCCTCCACTCCCGAAGATTTTCTATTTTGCCTTTTTCAACATTTCATTTCAATGGAAGTTTTCACATTCTTTTCATCTTCTCTTGATAAACTTACTTTTTTTTATAGAGGTGTTCAGAGAGATTTTTTTTTTTTTTTTTTTTTTTTTTCACTATAACAAATACGGAGGGAGAGAGAAATGGCGGAGAACTTCCCAGAACTAGTTTATTACTCCCGTTTCTGGAGCCGAGTCTGCTTCAAGTGGAGACTCAACAATGAGCCTCTGCGTTTCTGCTTCTCTCTTTCTTATGAGTTTTAGGAGCTATGATATTGCTTGCACGACCTTAGCCGCTAACGCTAAAGCTTTTCGTTTACTCTCTCTCTAGACATTACAATGAATAATTACTATACATTACAATCAAGAACACGTGCTTATTTTCATATCTACTACATGTCTACGCAACTGGCACAGTTTAAAGATTCACGGATATATATGTATGTATGAAATTATATATATATATATATATATATATATATAATATATATATATATATATATATATATATTATATATATATAATATATATAAGCATTAAGCTACAAATATGTATATGATCTTCAGGTTTTGTAGCGACAAGCGTATCCAAAAAAAGAGCAAAGAATTCAAGAAGTTAAGAGAGCATTGTGGCTATTATAATTGCATATGTATCTGGTAAAAAAGCGACCAGTTAGATCTTTGCTCTTTTTGGATACGGGGCATAAGCTTGTCACTACAAAGCCTCGAGATCCAACCTCAAAGAAATATGAAAGAAATCATGATGTCCGTTAGCGGGAAACGAACCCGCGATACCATAATCTCGACGAGGTCACCTTGTCGACCTGACCACCAGCATGATTTCTTTCGTATTTCTTTGAAGTTGGATCTCGAAGCTTTGCAGTGACAAGCTTACGCCCCCCTCCAAAAAAAAAGTGGCAAAGAATTTGAGAAGTTAATAGGGTATTGTGGGTATTAATTTTACACAGACACACACACATACACACACACACACACATATATATATAATATAATATATATATATATATATATATATATATATATATATATATATATATATATAGCATCGTATAAAACTACATTACTGCACATCCGTATGTATTACACCCAAGCTTCTAAGCCAAATGACGTAACCATCCACGCTTGTAGCTGAGAGAATTTAAAGCTTAGATTTATGTAAATACGGAAATTACGGGCGAGAGGGAAGGGAAAAAAGTCTAACGGGAGAAAAACCAGCTTATATAAACCCTGAAATTGAAGCGGTAGATGTAGACCACAGTGACTCCACCACTTCTTCCACACCACCCCTCTCCTGTTCCCGCCCCGAAGGAAACGGTGAGTATATCCCCTCCCCCTTCCCGCCCCTCTTGGGACGGGGAGATCATTACGTAATGTTTCTCTCTCTCTCTCTCTCTCTCTCACACACACACACGAATGAAAAAGCAAGCGTTAGCTCTATGTAGTCATTCACTTGGACTAATATTAGTTTGTTATTTTATTGACAAAATATACAACCATTAGTACAAATTTGTCCAAAAAGAGACATCATACAAAATAAACAAGGCAGACAGCAATCTCTTTTGATCTTGCAAGTACATGACCGACGAAGAAAAATACATCAAGTACAAATAGCATAAGCATAACTACACAAAATGGTGCTCACATACGTCAGTGAAAAGACAGACAGACAGACAAGACAGACAGGCAGGCAGATAGGAGACACAGCCAGACAGAGAAAGGGACGTGAGGAAAACCTTAATTAATCCGAGAGCTGTAGGAAACCAACAGCCATGGCAGATATTATGACAAACCATCACATTTTAACCCGTGATAAAAAACGACTCTCGCCGCCGATAAATGTCTGAGGGACGTGTTTAAGGAGAACTCCTGACAGAAACATACTGTCAACAGCAGAGTTCTAAGCTCCAATTGTCACATTCCACGAGAGCTTGGTGAAAAACAAACACCTTCCACATACTTCCTCTCTCTCTCTCTCTCTCTCTCTCTCTCTCTCTTCTCTCTCTGAGTCCTATGTTAGAAACTCTCGCTCCGCCACACAGGCGCGTTCTATAACCGACGGAAGCGAACAGATTTCAGGCGCTGCCTCTCTCTTTACAGACCTGAGACGTGAATTATGTGCCTGGTAAATGCTCGAGTGTTGTGGGTCGCAAGCAGGATGGGGGGGGGGGGGGGGGGGTGGGGGGGGGGGGGGGGGACGCCTGGCTAGCAACCTCGTCTCAAGACTTGCTAAAAGACCTGAATATCAGGACCCGTTAACGCTCTGACCCGTGCAGAAAAAAGTTGTATGGTCACGATTATAAATCAAATTATAATATACACAAAACCATATATATATATATATATATATATATATATATATATATATATATATATATATATATATATATATAAGGTTGTACACGCCAGACATGTACAGTCTTCCGTTTTCTGTAAAGAAAACTATTCAACTATTGTACCGGTTTTATACGTCTGTCCGCCCTCAGATTTTAAAACCTACTGAGGTTAGAGGGCTGCAAATTGGTATGTTGATCATCCAACCTCCAATCATCACACATACCAAATTGAAGCTTTATAG
>NC_061105.1:34808026-34815526 GCF_015104395.2 Macrobrachium nipponense
ATTGCATATAAACATAATCTAAAGTTTTATTTATTATCATAGCCGCAGAATGCTGGGTCATTTTCAGTTATGTAGGCTAGTTTCTCGTCTCCTGTAGGGGGCGTAGGGTTAGAGGGGGGGTTGGCATCACTGAGCGCACCCCATGAGTGCAACGACAACCCGCCCCCCCCTCCCCCACCCCCCAACGGGCCTCTTTAAAAAGAAGCGTTGTAGACACGGATTCGAAAATGCCAAAGCTTCTTGGCGCTAGATGGTAAGAAAAAGCTGCTTCTTGATGGAACTCCATTAACAATGACTGCCGTGACCGAATTCCTCCAGGGCCATTTGCCCGTCTCTGTTCTTCTTAATCAAATAAGTCTTCGCAGCGCCACTGTCCTTCACAACCATTTTTAAAACGGACAATAATAGAATTTAAAATACATAGAGACATTCATTCAGTACAAATGAAGGCTGGTGATATAGCTGATACGTCTACTCACTGCATCTGTTCCTGTAAAATGGTCTTACCTTCCTTCGCCCATAATGAAAAACAGCAACATTCTAAAGTTATAGGTCCGTGTGAATGAAAAAGAAAAAAAATTCTAAAAGGCACCATGTACAGAATGAAAAAAAAAAAACAAAAAAATTCTAAGGCACCATGTATCAGAATGGACCATTCTAGCAAAACCCATGTATCAGAATGAAAAAAAAAATTTAAAAGGCACCATGTATCAGAATGAAACAAAAAAAATTCTAAAGGCACATGTATCAGAATAAAAAAAAAAAAATTTAAAAAGGCACAGTTCAGAATGAAAAAAAAAATTCTAAAAGGCACCATGTATCAGAATGAAAAAAAAAATTCTAAAAGGCACCATGTATCAGAATGAAAAAAAAATTCTAAAAGGCACCATGTATCAGAATGAAAAAAAAAAATTCTAAAAGGCACCATGTATCAGAATGAAAAAAAAAAAATTCTAAAAGGCACCATGTATCAGAATGAAAAAAAAAATTCTAAAAGGCACATGTATCAGAATGAAAAAAAAAATTCCTAATAGGCACCATGTATCAGAATGAAAAAAAAAAAAATTCTAAAAGGCACTGTATCAGAAATGAAACAAAAAAAATTCTAAAAGCACAATGTAATCAGAATGAAAAATAAAATTCAAAAGGCCACCATGTATCAGAATGAAAAAAAAATTCTAAAAGGCACCAGGTAGCAGAATGAAAAAAAAAAAATTCTAAAAGGCCCATGTATCAGAATGAAAAAAACAATTCTAAAAGGCACCAGTATCAGAATGAAAAAAAAAAATTCTAAAGGCACCAGTATCAGAATAAAAAAAAAAAATCAAAAAGGCACCATGATCAGAATGAAAAAAAAAAAATTCTAAAAGGACCATGTACAGATGAAAAAAAATTCTAAACGGCACCATGTATCAGAATGAAAAAAAAATTCTAAAAGGCACCATGTATCACAGAATGAAAAAAAATTCTAAAGCACCATGTATCAGAATGAAAAAAAAAAATTCTAAAAGGCACCTGTATCAGAATGAAACAAAAATTCTTAAAAGGCACCAGTATCAGAATGAAAAAAAAATTCTAATAGGCACCATGTATCAGAATGTTCCCAAAAAAAATCCGTAAAGGCACCATGTATCAGAATGAAAAAAAAAAATTTCTAAAAAGCACATGTAGCAGAATGAAAAAAAAATTCTAAACGGCACCATGTATCAGAATGCAAAAAAAAAAAAAACGAAAAATTCTAAAAGGCACCATGTACTCAGAATAAAAAAAAAATATTCTAATAGGCACCATGTATCAGATGAAAAAAAAATTCGTAAAAGGCACCATTGTATCAGAATGAAAAAAAAAATTTCTAAAAGCATCCATGTACAGAATGAAAAAAAAAAATTCTAAAGGCACCATGTATCAGTAATTTGAAAAAAAATTCTAAAGCACCATGTTATCAAATGAAAAAAAAAATCTAAAAGTCACCATGTATCAGAATGAAAAAAAACAAATTCTAAACGGCACCGTATCAGAATGAAAAAAAAAACTTTTAAGGCCCATGTACAAATAAAAAAAAATTCTAAAAGGCACCATGTATCAGATGAAAAAAAAAATTCTAAAAGGCACCATGTATCGGAATGAAAAAAAATCTAAAAGGCACCATGTATCATAATGAAAAAAAAAAATTCTAAAAGGCCACCATGTATCAGACTGAAAAAAAAAATTCTAAAAGGCACCATGTATCAGAATGAAAAAAAAAAATTCTTAAAAGGCACCATTATCGAATGAAAAAAACAACAAAAAAAATTTCTAAAAGGCGGCCATGTATCAGAATGAAAAAAGAAAATTCTAAAAGGCACCATGTATCAGAATGGAAAAAAAAAATCTAAAAGGCACCCATGTATCAGAAGAAAAAAAAAATGGCCTAAAAGCAAACCATGTATTCAGAATGAAAAAAAAAAATTCTAAAAGGCCACCAGTATCAAGAAAAAAAAAAAATGAAAAAAAAAAATTCTAAACAAGGCCCAACCATGTTATCAGAATAAAAAAAAAAAAAAATTCTAAAAGGCCCACCATGTTGGTATCAATGGAAAAAAAAAAATTCTAAAAGGCCCACCAATGTTAAAAACAGAAGAAAAAAAAATTCTAAAAGGCAACCATGTAAAAAAAAAAAAAAATTCAAAAGGATGAAAAAAAATTCTAAAAAAAAAGGCACCAGTATCAGAATGAAAAAAAAAAAATTTAAAAAAGGCACCATTATCAGAATGAAAAAAAAAATTCTCTAAAAAGGAACCAAAATGGTAATCAAAGAAAAAAAAAAAAGGATGAAACAAAAAATTCTAAAAGGGCACCATGTTAATCAAAAGGAATGAAAAAAAAAAAATTTAATAAAAAAAAAAAGGCACCATGTATCAGAATGAAAAAAAAAAAATTCTTAAAAGGCACCATGTATCAAAGAAAAAAAAATGGAAAAAAAAAAATTTCTAAAAAAAAAGGCAACCATGTATTCAGAAAAAAAAAAATGGAAAAAAAAAAAATTGCTAACAAAAGGCACCATCAAACCAAAATGTATCAGAATGAAAAAAAAAATTCTAAAAGGCCCCACCATGTTAAAATCAGAATGAAAAAAAACAAAAATTCTAAAAGGCAAACCATGTAATTCAAGGAATGAAAAAAAAAATTCTAAAAGGCACCCATGTCTCAGAATGAAAAAAAAAAAATTCTAAAAGGCACCATGTATCAGAATGAAAAAAAAAAAATCTTAAAAGGAACCATGTATCAGAATGAAAAAAACAAAAAATTCTACAAAGGCACCATGTATCGAGAATGAAAAAAAAAACAAAAAAATTCTAAAAAAAAAAAATAAAAGGCACCATGTATCATGAAAAAAAAAAAAAAATTGGCAAAAAAAATTCTAAAAAAAAAGGCACCATTGTCAGAATGAAAAAAAAAAAATTCTAAAAGGCACCATGTATCAAATGAAAAAAAAAAAAATTCCTAAAAGGGCACCATGTAATTCAAAAGGAATGAAAGAAATTCTAAAAGGGCACCATGTATCAGAATGAAAAAAAAAAAAATTCTAAAAGGCCCTGTATCAGAATGAAAAAAAAAAAAAATTCTCAAAGGCAAAACCATGTACTCAAGGAAATGAAAAAAAATTTTTTAAGGCAAAACCATGTTCAGAATGGAAAAAAAAAATTCTAAAAAGGCACCATGTAAAAAAAAAAATTCCAAAAGGAATGAAAAAAAACAAATCTTAAAAGGAAGGCACCAAAATGTAAAAAAAAAAATTCAAAAGGAATGGACTAAAAAAAAAAATTCTAAAAGCAACCATGTATCAGAATGAAAAAAAAAAATTCTAAAAAGGCACCATGTAATCAGAAAAAAAAATTGGACAAAAAATTCTAAAAGGCACCATTTATCAGAATGAAAAAAAAAAAATTCAAAAGGCACCATGTATCAGGATGAAAAAAAAATTCTAAAAGCACCAGTATCAGATCTAAAAGGCACCATATTCAGAACAAAAAAAAATGGTAGATCAGGAATGATCTAAAAGGCACATGAAAAAAAAAAATATCAGACCAGTGTAAAAAAAAAATTCAGATATGTTCTAAAACATGTACAGAATGAAAAAAAAAAATTCTAAAAATGCACATGTATCAGAATGAAATAAAATTCTGAAAAAAAAAACGGCACCATGAAATATCTAAAAGGATGACTCTAGGCACCATGCTCTAAAAGGCACCATGTAAAAAAAAAAAATCAAAGGAAGAAAAAGAAAAAATCAAAAGGATTGTATCAGTAAAGAAAAAATCTAAAAAAAAACCATGTATCAGAATGAAAAAAAAAAAAATCTAAAAGGCACCATGTAAAAAAAAAAAATTCAGGAATGAAAAAAAAAAAAAAAAAAGAAAAAAAAAAAAAATTCTAAAAGGCACATGATCAGAAGAAAGAAAAATTAAAACACAAATGTAGAAAAAAAAAAAAACAAAAACACAAGTATCAGAAGAAAAAAAAAAAAAATTAGGACCAATGAAAAAAAAAAAAAAAAAAAAAATTCATGACGGACCAGTATCATACTTTCAGCTTTAGCGTGTCACACTTTACCTGTTGGTATATATTTCAGTCGCAACACATCTGGGGTAGTTTAACTTCAATGTCATTGTCTATGCAGAGGCTCTTACAAACTCAACGATTGGCAATGTTGTTGACTTGGTTACCCAGCTACGATTTGCAACACACTCGCTTGGTATCTGGCCTTGACTGCCACATGATATGCAGGAAAAGGACAGAAACATAACGATGGCCAATAACTTTTTCAGACAGGATATACATACAAAACCGGAGTATTTCAAAGGAAGACTTCTTATTCTTACAAAACATAAACATGCCTACACGCAGTTTGTGTATGTGTATTCTCAGTGGGCAGGGCCCCTTAGAAAAACACAGTGATGATTATAATAACAGCAGCAATAATAAAACCAGTAACTGATAATATCAGAGAAACATAAATATAAATGATTTATTATAGCTCAAATCTGATCTCCGACATTATTTATAGTTTTCAAGGAAGGAAAAAATAAAAACTGCATAAACGTTCCTGTCTGCGTCAAAAAAGTTAATAATAATAATAATAATAATAATAATAATAATAATAATAATAATAATAATAATAATAATAATAATAATAATAATGCCAGACATTACTTCACGAAAACGAGCAGCAAGAAATACAAGAAAATCTAACTTTTCCTCCCTCAATTGCAAAACAAAAAATATACACACGACATTTTGTCTTTCTTCACCCGCAAAATAAACACAAGAGGAGAACCATGACCTTTCTGGTCGTATTGCATCCTTCCATTGCGACATAGACCAAGAACCTTACGGCTGAACTTTTAGGTCAGGTGAGCTCTGAGAGAGTTGCTGGAAATGCCACAGAGGTCAGACATAATGCCGGCAACGCTTCTGTTGGTTGGTTGGATTCCACAGGTCCACACCATGCCACTTCTTCCTTTTCAAAACTTTGCTCAAATTCCACAGATTCACGCCATGCCTTTTATTCCCTTTCAAAACTTACTATGCTGGCAAGAGACAGGTTTCACTTAAACTAGCCGAATTAATACCATTCATTTTTGAAGTGTGCCAGAGGCAAGAACGATTTTTCCAGGCTAAGCCGGAAGCGTGGAAAACTCCGGTACCACTGGAAGCCAGCTCGAGTCTCCTCTTCGGAAATAAGAAATATAAAATTATCATCAAGGCTTGGGAATACAGGTCACTTGTCCGGACAAAAGTGGAAGTCTCAGCATGGGTTTATGTCAAATTTAGAGAGAGAGAGAGAGAGAGAGAAAGTCACTATAATGTTAAAAGTACCTTTTTGAATCTAAAGCCTGACTGACACTCCAGTGAGGGTGAGTGAGTGATGTTACCCGACAGGGCACTGGCTTGTAAACGAGGGAGGGGCACAATGAAGCGTAGGCTGAAAGCCCCTTCAGAGGATGCAAGATACATGCTTCCAAAAAACTTATAAGGTGTGTGTAAGGGGGGGAGGGGGGGAGGGTATTCTCCTGAAAGAAGAGGTAGTAATGCATCATTTTTAAGAGAAGGGATGATGGGCTCTTTCCTGATGATGGAAGTGACACAATGTTTCGAAAGAGAGAAACGGGGTTAAGAGATGGCTGATGCTTTCGATGGAGAGAAATGAATAGTGGGAGCGAGATAACTCCTCCTTAGAAAGAGAGAGGGAAAGACCTAATGCTTCCAAAGGAGGAGGAGGAGGAGGAGGAGGAGGAGGAGGAGGATTGTTACATACGTGTCTTACAAGAAGAGGTAAGGGCAAATGCTTCAGAAATGAGGAAAAAACAGGAATGTGGTTGGAAGGATGTTTGCATATGCTTCTAAAGCAGTATAAAAGTGAAGGGAATTCATGCTTCCAGTACGAGAAAGGAACACATGCTCCTATATAGGGTATAAAAAACAGTGTGTGTGTGTGTAAGTGTATGTATGTATGTTATATAGTGTTTTATATATATATATATATATATATATATATATATATATATATATATATATATGTGTGTGTGTGTGGTGTGTATGTTATATATGTGTGTTTATATATATATATATATATATATATATATATATATATATATATATATATATATAATCGGGCAGTCAAACAACCTTCACGATTTCTTTAAAAAAAAAAAAAAATTTTCAAGAAAAAAGCAAACAACCGTCACGGTTTCTTAAAAAAAATTTAAAAAACAACCGCCACGGTTTCTTCAAGGAAAAAAAAGCAAACAACCTTCACGGTTTCTTTGAGAAAGAAAGCCAACAAACAAACAGACAAAAATCCCCGACCAGGTTTCTTGAAAACAGACAGGAAAATTTTACGAGGCCCGAGAGCAGACGGAGGCGTAGACACCATAGAAGAACATATCCCCAGTTGGCCTATGGCTAAACAACGCCCTTCGACCTATCCTACTCCTCCCTCCTGGAAGGAGAAGGCCATTAAATCCTTCGGGGGATGGAGGATGGAGAAGCGGAGAGGAAGAGGAGGCTGTCGCCTTTCAGATGCTCAACATTTTTCTCAAATGGAGGATTGTGTATTCCTTCGGGAAATGCGGGAAGTAGGGTGGAAGAAGATGGAGATACGGAAGAATAGGACCGCTAGGAAGGAGGCAAAGGCTTCCAATGGGTTGAAAGGTCTTCAGGCTGAGTTGAGCGTGATAAGAGGCGTGAGGTCTCGATCTCTTAATGCCCACCTTGTGGCTCAATGCCCCTCCAAACACCAACTCGCCCCCCAAAACCCAGCCTCATCCAAACAACGTACCCTCCACTTCGAGATGAGAACCTTACGAGCTTGCAATAATATCTATTAATACTGCCAGCCAGGGTGAATATCATTTATGTATCCACCTGTGCGACTGTGTATATGCGTGATGACAGGATATCTCAAGAACAAATGAAAGCTGGTGAATATATATAATTTATATATATATATATATATAT
>NC_061105.1:34820526-34833026 GCF_015104395.2 Macrobrachium nipponense
AAGTACTCAGAGAAGCATGCTTCTTTTAACAGCCAGGGACATAAACATTACCTGGATACAAGTGAAATTTTACAAATTGAAAAGACTTTAAAGTACATATATAACTGAGTATGCCTATCAAAATTTTGATCGTAACATTAACTAGGAAAAAATGCGTCCA
The DNA here is from genome assembly GCF_015104395.2 of Macrobrachium nipponense. Taxonomy (NCBI): domain Eukaryota; kingdom Metazoa; phylum Arthropoda; class Malacostraca; order Decapoda; family Palaemonidae; genus Macrobrachium; species Macrobrachium nipponense. The sequence goes on from NC_061105.1 coordinate 34,820,687, forward strand.
TACCAAGAAAAAAAAAATTATAATCTTAAACCAATTCCGGGTCCATTACAGAACCTTATAACTTCTTATTCCATTCCTCAATGAGTAAAATGTTAACTAGGAAAAAATGGGTCCCATACCAAAATTAAAAAAAAAAAATCATGACCTTAAACCGATTCCGGATCCATTTCAGATCCTTATAACATTTGTCCTTATTCCATTCCTCAGTGCGTAAAATGTTATTGAAAATGATCAATATTGCGTTTATATATTTTGTGCACAGACAGACAGACACACGGACAAACACGCTTACAAACAAACAGAGCCATGTATAGAATCCCTACCTTCCGCCCAAAATCGCCAGAAGGTGTTGCATAAGTCAAACAATATAGTCTCAGGGCAACCCGGGAGCGAACTTTGTTGATAAAATAATTTAATCCGGACACGACATGCGTTGAATTAAAGAGGGAGGGCGAGGTAAGAATTGCAATTAAAGTCCCAGCAGATGTTGCATAATGCAAGTTGCGGGAACCCGAAAGACGACAGATTCACGTACCATTTCTCTCCGCTTCAGACCAATATGTCTGCCGGATGGTCGGCTCTCTGCCATTACACACACGGCGACAATTTCAAAAACCCACCGCCTCTTTTAAGAATTTCATTAAAAGAGAGAGAGAGAGAGAGAAGAGAGAGAGAGAGAGAGAGAGAGAGAGAGAGATAAAACTGTCATTCTTATACCCAAATTCTTAAAAAAAAAAAGTGTGGGAGAGGGGGGAGGGGACGTTGATACAGAACGCAAATAAATTGTTAATAAATTGTTAATCTATTCGAAGGTCTTGAACAATGTCAAACTTATCTAAAATTCCCTCGTAATATGTCCATAAGGAGCATTTTAACTGTCAATACAGGGCCAATTTACAAAAGACTCATTGGTCAAAGCTAAGCTACCTCTCTTTTGCCTGGAAAAATAAAGTCAATAATTATTTTAACAGAGCGACTAAATAAAATAATAATAATAATAATAATAATAATAATAATAATAATAATAATAATAATAATAATAACATCTCATTGATGTCGCAATACCATGGGACACCAGAGTTGAAGAGGAAGAGCGAAAAAATGGATAAGTAAAAAGATCTGAAAATAGAAATAAGGATATGGGATATGCCAGTGGAAATCGTACCCATAATCATAGGAGCACTAGGCACAATCCCAAGATCCATGAAAAGGAATCTAGAAAAACTAGACGCTGAAGTAGCTCTAGGACTCATGCAGAAGAGTGTGATCCTAGAAACGGCGCACATAGTAAGAAAAGTGATGGACTCCTAAGAGGCAGAATGCAACCCGGAACCCCACACTATAAATATCACCCAGTCGAATTGGAGGAGCAAAAAAAAATAAATAAATAAATAAATAAAAAAGAAAAAAAGAAAGAAAAAAAATAATAATAACGTAGTCGCAGTAGGAAAGCAACAGAAATTATATAATCATAATAATAATATAGGATTGCCGTAATACTAGTAAAGCAAATAATAATAATAATAATAATAATAATAATAATAATAATAATAATAATAATAATAATAAAAACAGTAGTAGCTTAACGGCTACGAAACAAAACCCTGGCCTGCAAACGGACCTTAAGATCATTACCGTAAGGAACTTAACGGAAGTCTACTAAAGAGGAAATCTGAACTTCCAGTAGGCCTAGGCCTACTTCCACCCATGGTTTGAATTACACGATGAAATAGGCTTAAGCGATCTTCAATAGGCCTTGGAAGGCTTAAGAGATGAACCAGGGTGATAGAAGCGACAGAAAAGAGACAGGCATAAGAGAGCAACCTTGCAAGGGACTGAAGAAGCCTCGATGTGCAGACTTTCGACTGGACTGTTCGAAGAGAATCGGAGAAGGCTAGGCATAGCGGGGAGGTTTTGCACAGCGATTGATTGAACGACTGAGACGGAAATTGGCAGTAAGGTGTGACAGGAAGAAAACCTCAAAGCAGTTGCACTAGGAACCAACTGTTAAGAGAGGGTGGAAAGTAAGATGGAAGAAAGAGCATATGAATGGATGTACAGTAAAATGAATGACAGGAGTTGCATCTAGGGGCCGAAGGAAAGCTGCAAAGAAACTTTAGTGATGCCTATAGTGCACCGCACGAGGGGCACTGACGGGAGATACTCGGTTGATTCCAGAGGTATAGTCACTCATATAAGTTCATGGGTGCCTCCAGGCATAAGAGCGGAATTCCATCCCACCCCTTTCTGGACAACGGGTCTGTATAGTGACGCGAGACGGGCACACACCGAAACTTTCAACAGCAGAATTAGGTAGTTGAACATTTGGCCAGTTTCGCACTCCCAGACACCTGCCATACAGAAAATGAGTGAAATGGAAATTCTCTTAAACTTCCGCACATCCTTCAACTTATATGACTGACTGTATACCTTCTTAACCAAGAAGCACCTCGTTGACTCAAATGGTGCTTTGGTAGTCAGCCAAGGGGATTGCGTTCATCCTGAAGGTGTTAGTACTACATGGAATCACGATTCAAAACCTCTGCTGTATTTAAAGGAATGTACACCTGCCACTCCTTCAGAAAGACTGATAGTCGTGACTGGCATACCGCCAGTACAACATCGTGTACTACTTAGAATAAATCAAGGCCAAGCACGTGATCAGAGCTTTTGTTCGCATTCTGCACTTGAAAGTACCACTGGTTGTGCAATAACTACAAGTCCTTCCCTCGTCGCACCAGACCTAAACTGGCGTCCAAAGAAAGTTCCCATGTAGTAATGACGCTAATAAATATACATACACTATTAAAAAAACAATGCTTATCTTAATCACATAATATTTAAAGAAATAAAAGCAATTCCTAACTGAAGCTCTCAAAGTAAATAATTACACCAACGGTTGACTATGTAATACACACTGCCATTTATGAGTGATCCGTGGATATACGTATATACATTATATGTATACATACATACATGAATACATACATATGTATATATTGTAAGTATACTATTAACTTCTAAGTCGTATGAAAACTCAACACCACTAACAATGGACAGTTTCTCTCTCTCTCTCTCTCTCTCTCTCTCTCTCTCTCTCTCTCTCTCTCTCTCAATGCAAACGCTCTCGTCAACGCCCCTATCCTAGCGTCTGGACCCCGACAAAGGGCAGAGAGAAGCGAAGAAATATCCTAACAGAGCTCGTGGCAGATGTGTAGTATTCCTGCGGGTGCTACAAAAGTGACACAAGCCTCTGGAGAAACCGCCCCCTCACATTATATTCCTTTTATGGTTAAAATAAAAATAAAAATAATATTACTGAATCATCTCTGAGTCAATTGGGATGCATATGCAGATGCGATAAAGTCATACATAGGAGCAACGAAGATCATTATAACCTGAGTCACAAAAGGCACTTTATATGACACCAACAGTTGAGGGGTATTTTTGATGCTGTGGCAGGGGTGTAAGAATACTACCATCGTAGGTCCTGCGTGTCGTAAAAGGCGGCTAAGAGGACAGCTGCTCCCTTGCAGTCTTACATATTAATGTAAGGCGAGGCTCACCGCCAATAACTGTGGAAACTGCTGTCTTGTAGTCTTACTTTTTAGTAAAAGGCTAAGCCCACAGCCAATAACAAGGAAACTGCTGCCTTGCAGTCTTACTTTTTTGTAAAAGGCTAAGCCCACAGCCAATAACTCAGGAAACTGCTGCCTTGCAGTCTTTACTTTTTAGTAAAAGGCTAAGCCCACAGCCAATAACTCAGGAAACTGCTGCCTTGCAGTCTTACTTTTTAGTAAAAGGCTAGGCCCACCGCCACTAACTGTGAAAATTGCTGCCTTACAGTCTTACTTTTAGTTAGTAAAAGGCTAGGCCCACCGCAATAACTGTCAAAACTGCTGCCTTGTAGTCTCACCTTTTAGTATAAGGCTAAGCCCATTGCCATTAACTGTGGTTGATGACAGCAAGGGCATGAGGTCGTAAAAACCTCCTTTTGGCAAACAATAAACCATGTTTGATGATACCTTTGACAGAAGGCAGTGAAGGAGTTGCATCACCCAACCGACCCCTTAATGTAGGGATAACGGTGGGAAAGAAGGATAAGAAGTTGACGGATATTACAGCCCACGTTTATGGTTGCCGTCGTTCAGCCCTGACAGGTCAGCCTCTCATCCAGTCGACAGTGTTAGAAGTCCCTAGGATCGGGACTTGCCGTCTAGACCCTCCCTTATATTACCATCACTTTTGTCGGCACAGGTGCACGGATAATAAAAAAGGCTCGAGGAAAAGATGAGAACCGTGGAAAACCAAAGCAAGAAGTGAGTCCCAAAGATGGCCAAGAGATTATTCAGTCGCAAAATACGTAAGTAAGAATTTTACAAACACTGTTTTGGACTAACGTGCCTGACTGTGGTACAATTCCCTTGGTGCGTTTTGGGTCCTTAAACATTTATTTTTGGGATGCAGCTGTTAGCACATCGCCTAAGCGTCTGGTGTTTGTGATGGTCACCTATCCATGTAAGGACCAGCCCAGACGATTCAATGGAAGTCAATACCTTACAGTTCATAAATAATAAATATGTAAATAAATAAATTAATAAATATGTCAATATTGGAACCTCATTCAAAACCATCTCAAAACCTAGCAGTTCTCCCGTCCAAAGAATAATATTCAAATCCACCAATGACCAATTTGAGGTAACGAAACACACGAACAAACGAACAAGCGAAACGACAACGACGTTACACAACTTCTGTCTAAGAGTAAAACTCGAATGCCACCGTTTCCAGACTTTAATATGATTACTAAAACAATTTGCGAAATGCCAAATAATTCCATTCATGTCATTTACGGCTCTAAGACCAACGCTCCGCTTCCCTTCAAACCATATTAACTTATAAATCCCCTTAATGGTACAGTGCTTCGTCAAAAATGACAGCAGTTTTTATTTATTTTTATTTTTTCCTCCCAACGAGTGGAGAGCTCGGTTCTTGCGATGAAGGTGAGTTTATGGACTAATAATAATAATAATAATAATAATAATAATAATAATAATAATAATAATAATAATAATAATAATAATAATAATACAAAATCAAGAAGAAAGTATTACTCATAGATGTCGCAATACCATAATCATAGGAGCACTAGGCACGATCCCAAGATCCCTGAAAAGGAACCTGCAAAAACTAGACGCTGAAGTAGCTTCAGGACTCATGCAGAAGAGTGTGATCCTAGAAACGGCGCACATAGTAAGAAAAGTGATGGACTCCTAAGGAGGCAGGATGCAACCCGGAACCCCACACTATATATACCACCCAGTCGAATTAGAGGACTGTGACAGAGAGAGAGAGAGAGAGATAATAATAATAATAATAATAATAATAATAATAATATCTAGAAAAACTAGAGGCTGAAGTAGCTCCAGGACTCATGCAGAAGAGTGTGATCCTAGAAACGGCACACATAGTAAGAAAAGTGATGGACTCCTAAGGAGGCAGGATGCAACCCGGAACCCCACACTATAAATACCACCCAGTCGAATTGGAGGACTGTGATAGAGCAAAAAAAAAAAAAAAAAAAAAAAAATAATAATAAAAATAATAATAATGTTCCAATGGGTCCACAATAATAAAAATATTAAGAGTTCTTTATAATTAAAAAAAAAAAAAATTTACAAAAGCTTTCGATGAAGATGAACCGATGGTTCGAAAGCTTTTGTAGAGTATTTTTAAATAATACACGAACTCTTAACATTCTTTTTTCATTATTGTGGACCCCTTAGAACATTACATATGCTCTCGTGAAAGAGATGTTTTACCAATAATTTATAATAATAATAATAAAATAATAATAATAATAAAAAATAATAATAATAATAATAATAACTCAAAAAAAAAAAAAAAAAATCCGGATCCAGATCCGTCTAAAAATCCAAAAGAACAAACGAACAGACACTGGTGAACAATAACCTCTATCTGCCTTTGTTGACACAGGCAACAAGCAAACGAACCCTAGATCTTGACTAAAAGAGTTCTCTATAAACAAGCAAGGGCTTCTCCCAGCAATTCTTAACAAGGTAATACATAAACCTGTTCCCAAATCGCGTGGGAAATCCCCACCTGTCCCTATCTACTCTGGAACTCCATCCTACTTAATTAAGCTTAAAAGCGGGAGGAGGAAGGGAAGGGGGAGAGGGTGGAGGGGGGGGGGGGGTGGAGAGGCGGACAGAGATGAGACGGGTAACTCCCGAAGTCAACGATTGTGAGTTCATGGAACGTTTGAGCAACAGGTTCGTCCTCGGTTGGTTTCTTTTCAAGTGGAGGCCGATGGGACGGGCAACTAGGTGACCGGGCCAGTAAGAAACGTTATATTAAAAGATGGAAGACTGTTGAAGAATTGACGAGGATTCCAGAGACTACTAGTGAAGGGAAAAGAATTATATACTATATATTCTCACATTTAAATGTGAATACATGTGTTCCGCATATGCAGCATTTTAATATAATACATCCGAAAGGTAGTGTTCAATAAAAATCTGCCCCCTAATATTGTGGGAAACCCTCAGGCCCCCTTCCCAGGGGGGTTGGCCCCCCTTACTACTGAGGGTGCCTTATGGCCCCATATTGTGGGGAGCCTTTTGTGCCTGTAGAAACACTTCTACATAGATATCAACTCCGAAAGTCGTAAAACAAATGAGGGGTTATGACCCCCTTAGAAATGCCCCTCAAATTTCACAATTTGACTAAAACCTTTCTATGGGGGAAGGGAGTCCATTGTAAAAATTTGGTAGCCCTAGCTTTTATATTCTGGGCATGCATAGCAAACAAACAAACAGACAGACAGACAATCAGACAGAAACTGAATTATATATATATATATATATATATATATATATATATATAATATATAACCAGTGCTAAAGGACAGTGTAGTATTTAACAAAGTAAATAGTTGGACTATGGTGGCCGCCACAATTGTTGAAAAGGGTATGGGGGCGAACAGCCTCATCCCAAAAGACTAGTCGAGTACCAGATGGCTTATATACTGTCATGAGGGAAAAAAATGCATTCGGCGGAAAAAAATTACATTACATTGTATGACCTTCCTATAGAGATGCCACTCAGTAAGATATACCTAATGCATTAAGAATGACTTGGAGCTAATTACACCCACCAGATCGAAAAAAAAAAAATTACCAGAAATCTTGACCAAACAATCTCTCTCTCTCTCTCTCTCTCTCTCTCTCTCTCTCTATTGTGGGATCAATACCTCTGCCATGTGCGCTCGCCCAGCCATGAGCCAACAGCAACATGAGTCAGCAATCTTTGTCTCTGTAAGAATGGTGTACAACCAACAATGGGTTGGGGACTTGGGGAGGGGGGGTGAGGGTCAGCTCATCCTTCGGTCTTCAAAATAATGTCTCAGGTCAGTAATAAAACAATTATGATGTAGTCTAGCATAAACAAAAAAGGCTGACCGGTTAAGAGGAACAATACTAGGCCTAGTGTAATTCATGACAAAAATAACCACGATGCGAACAACACTGATAAGAAGACAACAAAAATGATGACCAAATCACAGCAACTAAAATCTCAGGTCGGTAACACAAGAATGATGATGTAGTCTAACATAAACAATAAAGGTTGACTGGTTAAGAGTAACAACACTAGACCTGTTATCAATACTCAATATGTGTGATTCAATACAAACAGCCCTGATAAGAAGACAACAGAAATGAATTGCCAAATCACACAACAATAATGATAACGCACTATTACTCCATATTTTCAAGGAATAAAAGTAATGTGATATATATATATATATTATATATATATATATATATATATATATACATATATATATATATATATATTATATATATATATATATATAGTTTTCCTTTGGCTCAAAGCAGAACAACAAAACATTTAGGATTAAAAGTAAAACGGGAAAACCAAAATCAAAGACTTATGCCACAGGAGATTTGACAGTTACTGCCGCTCTCGTGAAAGATACGAAAATATCAGAGGACTTGCATCTCGCTCTGTTAATCCTGAAGATAATTGCTTTCGCAACGAATGGAAATCTTATTTTAGTCCGAGAGAGAGAGAGAGAGAGAGAGAGAGAGAGAGAGAGAGAGAGAGAGAGAGAGTTTCTTCACAAAAACGTCAAAAGCCCAATACACAAGAAACGTGGACCGTGTTTTCGCTGTTCGATCGAGCAGGGCCTTATGCCAGCACGAGTTCGTGCTCGTACCGGCGTACAATGAGGGCAGACATACAGACAGACAAGTGTGTCCGCAAGGGAACTGAACTCCCATCGACCAAGCACCGAACATGACTATGATCACTAGGAAATACGACATTGCTGTTTATAAACATAAGGCGGTTCTCGGAAGCAGCTCCAGTCACCCAGACAATCTATACATATAGCTAGGTGCCATGCCACGTGAAAAGAGAATATGGAATAAATTTAATTATCAGACAGTACTCTCTCTTTTTTCTTATATATATATATATATATATATATATGTATATATATATATATATATATACACACACACTATTTATATAGGTAATATTTATTAACCTCAATGTCTTCATAACTTCTCGATTTCTTCACATTTTGGAAATGCTTGTGGCTTCTAAGACTGGAACCAAAATCAGGCAAAAATGAGAAGGGGGCTGAGAGAGAGAGAATGAGAGGGAGAGACAGTGAGAGAGAAGACGGGGTGTTAGGGACAAGAAGGAGGAAAAAAGACAGGGAGGGTTAGAGAGAGAGAGAGACAGAAAGACAGGCAGAGACAGATAAGAACAGGTGTTTGGGAGGAAGGAGAGAGAGAGAGAGAGAGAGAGAGAGAGAGAGAGAGAGAGAGAGTTGGTATTAGTGAGAAGAAAGAGACAGATGGTTGGAGAGAGAAAGAGAGAGAGTATGAGAAAGGAGCAAGAGGGAGAGGAAGAGGGAGAGACAGTAAAGGGGGTGTTAGGTAAGAGAGAGAGAGAGAGAGAGAGAGAGAGAGAGAGAGAGAGAGAGAGAGCAAGTTTATCAGTTGTCATTCAGAGTTATCCCGAGCAGCGCTGGGTCGGTCAGCTAGTATATACAATGCTACTATCTCTCTCTCTCTCTCTCTCAGCAGAATGCGTTTACACGTCGCTGGAAAAAGCAATTACCTCCCGGATTAACAGAGCGGGATACCATTCCCTCGTTATTTCCATATTTCGTCACGTGACTGTTAGTTGGGACATTCTTCAACCCCTTTTATTGTCTTTACTATTTTTGATGTTTTGTTTACATTCTCGTACGTTTGTTACTTGGTAAATATATATTTTTTATTTGTATGTTTGCAGTTTCAGCGTGTTTACCTGTTTCAGTGGTAGCTCGGTTGTTCATCTTATCTTAAATAAAATACAAATTTGCCTCTCAATGATATTCACACCTATAACTATATACTTAAATTGGAATCTGTCACATTGTCATAATTACCCATTCAATAATCAAGATGAAACCAGGGTAAAACCACTATAAAACCAGAGAACAACCTTTACTTAAACAACAATTTCACTCACATAAAAACCTGATATAACCAGGATACTATATCCACAATATAACCAGAAATCAACCTCAACGTCACTCAAATTACCTGATATAACCAGGATACTATATCCACAATATAACCAGAAAGCAACCACAAAGTCACTCACATTACCTGATATAACCAGGATACTATATCCACAATATAACCAGAAAGCAACCACAACGTAAAAATTTCACTCACATAACCTGATATAACAAGGATGCTATATCCACAATATAAACACAAAGCAACCTTAAAGTAACAACAATTCAACTCACAAAAAAAATCTGATATAACCAGGATACTATACCCACTGACGGCATCATACAGTTTTTTATAAGAATGAGGCAACGAGAAAAGATTTAGCCTATGCTCAAGTGTATGTGGATCTCTATTGTAAATGCACACACACACACACACACACACACACACACACACACACACATATATATATATATATATATATATATATATAATATATATATATATATATATATACGCATCTGTATACAGCGCCGCAAGCGTTCCAGAAATAGACATGAGACAGAGACAAACAAACAGACAGACAGACAGACATAGAGCTGGCCGCCTATGCTAAAGCCCACAATTGTCGTGCCAAGACCCGACTCGCTAGTAACACACCTGGCATGAATGCCCCGCCCGTGTCAGTCAACTCACGCCCCGTCAACACAGGCGCGAGCGCGTCCTCATGCGATTTTCAGCTCTCCTAGGGCTGGCCACGTACACAAGTAAACACACAGACTAGTATGTGTAATATGTTTATAATTATTAAATTTAAAATAATATAATAAATTAATATAAATATTATTAATTATATAATATTTATAAAGAAAAGAAAAGAGAGGAGAAGAGCTTTGGAGAAGGAGGAGAGGAGAGAGAGAGAAGAGAGAGAGAGGGGGGGAGATGAATAATAATTATAATATATATATATATAATTATATATATTATATATATATATTATAATATATATATATATATATATATTTATTATAGATAATATTAATAAAATAAATATATTAAGAGAGAGAGGAGAGAGAGAGATAGAGAGAGAGAGAGATAGAGAGAGAGAGAAGATAGGGTGGGGGGGAGAGAGAGAGAGGGGGGGGGGAGATTAATATATATTATATATATATAATAAATAATAATCTTTATTATAGATATCTATATATAGATTAATATACACATATATTTAGATCCATATGAGGAAAGTGAAACAACAGAGAACAAGCTCTTTCAACTTTTAATTATATTGTCGGGTCACCTCCTCGAGACACCATACTCTGTTTATATTTCATATCACGTTTTATAAAATTATATCTATATATATATATATATATATATATATATATATATATATATACATACTATATATATATAGTATATATATATAGTATATATATACCTATATATATTATATATATATATATATATATATATATATATATATATTAGTAGACTCCCCCCTAACATTTCATGGTTCGGCTCCAATGGAAAAATTTCCTCAACACTGGCCTCTTCTAAAAGCACCGAATCAAGCATCCACAAAATCACTGCGCCTTTCACCTTAATCTTGCAAGCACTCTCGTCGTACTTCCTATATAATGAGGCCCTTTCAAATAGTCTACACTACACTAGGCTACTTCTTTCCAGGTCTTTCTCCCATCCTATCGTCTAACAGCTCTTTTGAATAACCTGCCCTCTTCCATTCTTTGGACCCCTTCTACTTTTTTTTTGTATGGCGTTTTTACGTTGCATGGAACCAGTGGTTATTCAGCAACGGGGCAAACGACTTTACGTGACTTCCGAACCACGTCGAGAGTGAACTTCTATCACCAGAAGTACACATATCTGAACCCTCAATGGAATGGCCGAGAATCGAACTCGCGGCTACCAAGGTGGCAGGCCAACACCAAACCGATCATGCCACCGAGGTGCTGACCCCTTCTACTTATCTGCACATTTCTGACCCATTAGTTCCCCATTGGACGAGTTGTTATGTGTTCGCCCACCGATTCGGTAGTCCTGAGTTCGATTCCCTGCTCTGCCAACGTGGAATTAGATTAATTTATTTCTGCTGATTAGAAATCAATTTCTCGATATAATGTGGGTTCGGATCTCACAATAAGCAGTAGATCCCATTGCTAGGTAACCAATTGGTTCCTAGCCTCATACTAATATCTAATCCTTCGGGCCAGCCCTAGGAGAGCTGTTAATCAGCTCAGTGGTCTGGTTAAACTAAGATACACTTAACTTTTTTTTCCTGACCCATTAAATATACTTCTGTGAAACTGGCTGCACAAACAATTCTTCTAAACAGCATCAACATTTTTTCCCTTTCGCATTCAGCATCCACACTTCACTTTAATGAAGGACAGTGCGTTCAACAATCCCTTCATGTATTCCCATCTTGGTATCAAAAAAGCTCTCCAATGATCTGCCAAATCTTACACACACACACACACACGCACCCTGTTACCCTCCATACTCTACATATTCTGTTTTTCACCTCTTTTCTCATTTTACAACCATCCATTACTTGGACTTCCAACCCCTAAGGGTCTGTCCACACTAGCGGGCATGCACGTCGGTCATTTCCAGCTGTTCATATTTGCTCTCGCTTCTGAAGCAGTGTTACCTGACAATCGCATCGTTCTAGCTCCATACTCGGCCGGTCAGAATAGAGTGGAACGGGTTATCGGAACAGTGTATAACCCGTCGGGCAGTGCCCGCTGGTGTGGACA
>NC_061105.1:34838026-34840526 GCF_015104395.2 Macrobrachium nipponense
GAGCCAACGTCTTCAGAAATACACATTAAAAATGAAAGGGGGAACCCAACACTCAAGTTTTCCAGAAAAAAAAAGGTATTATACGTAGGTTACTACACACAGTACAGACTAGTTCGGTTCCACACACCCCGCCCCTACCCCAGGGGCTTTGGTGATTATGTCATCAAGGACCTCCATTGTACGGATCTGTTAATAGAGAGTAATGATATCAGATCTGACCCCGGATGTATATGCAAAGTGACAGATTGAGTTAATTGCACCAAACACTGGGGACGCTGCAGTGACCAGTGGTACTGCATCGTAGCCCATACGGTTAAATATTGAGGAATTTGTCTTATGATTAAATATATATGTTTTTTCTTGCCCTGTGATGATTCATACACAACGAAGTTGACTCCACTAACCGGTTGGCCGCAGAGACAGCAAATGATATCCCAGCAATTTCGGCTGGGTTATGATATAGACTAGGCTGGGGCAAAGGTCATCTGACACCAGTTCGCAGATTAGGGTGGGATTGATTGGCAAAAGTTTGTGAGTTTAATGGGTTAGTGGAGTTGAATCCTTTGAGTCCTCTGATTATATACGTATATGGAATTTTAAGACCTTCATATCCATGTTGTCAGCTGCTTTGTATCATCGCCTTCAGTCAAACACAATAGGGAAATGTCCAACAAGTTTTTAACATTTTTTGTGAAATTAACTGTCACATTCTTTTTGTGAAGCGATATGCCCCAAATTCGATATATTTGGCCATAGATGGCTGCCAGTGAAGACCATACTAGTGAGCAACAGGCGATGACTGGTCTACTCAATAGTCACCCATGGCATAGGCTATATGCAAATTGTGCTGATATCATTCAGAAAATATTCTCAGCATCCACGTTTGCTATGATTTTGTGAGACTATGTTAGGTTGCTAGAGATGACAGCTCACATTTATTTGGGTCAAAAAGTAACCAAAATGTTAGGATTTCTTACCAAAGTATTTATTCAAATAAGAAGGTTACTTGAAAGTTGTGCTTTTTTAAATAGCACCTTTGTACATTAGTGAAATTTTATTATGTACATATTATATTGATAGCAAAATGTGAGTTTTTACTAAAGGAAAGTACACATGGTCATCTGTTTCCAAGGCTACACTACATGAGCTTATTTATGGTAAAACTTCACAGTCAGCATACGAAGAACATCGATGAACATACCAGACTGTTATCGTGATCGTTAACCATGACAATAAAGGGGATTGGACAAAGAGGTGTTCCTTTTTTAGAAGCTTGATAAAAGACTTGGACTGGTTTCAATGAAGCCTTCGATTGAGGACAAAATTGCGTAAACAGGCTCCAGTAGATCGAATTATTTGTTCTTCTTTCAATTCATTGCACAGCAGAAGTGTCGAAACTTTGTAGCATTGGGAAAGTGATGCAGCTTACGTCCCTTTTGTGGGTTGTATCAGAAACAAAATATAAGAGATGAGTAGTGCGCTAAAAAAACATTAGTAATTTCTTCAGGGATGGTGGGTGTGTGTGTGTGGTGTGTGTGTGTGAGAGAGAGAGAGAGAGATAGAGTCGAGAGAGAGCACGGAGAGGAGGAGAGGAGAAGAGGGGGAGAGAGGGGCGCAGGGGGAGGGATGGAGGGGGAGCGAGGGGATGGGGCGATGGAAGAAGGAGGGGGGAAGGGTGAGAGAAGATGGAGAGAGAGGTGGGAGGATGACGGTTGTTGAGGAGAGTGAGAGAGGGAGGGGAGAGGGGAGAAGGGGATGGACGGAGCGGGAGAGGAGGATGGAGGACGAGGAGAGAGATGGAGTGAGTAGAGAGCGAGAGAAGAGGGAGTGCCGATGGAGGGAGGAGGCGAGGGGGAGAGGAGAGAGCGAGAGAGAGAGAGAGAGAGAGAGAGAGAGAGAGAGAGAGCGAAACTAATTTTTTCACCTTGTTCCTGACTGGAATTAATGAGGAGCTGTAGACATTTCGTGTAAAAGCATGTAGGAGTATTTTGTAGTATATTAGAAATTCTTACTTATTTAAAGCTTGACCAACGATTTGTGAATTACCCTTTAAAGTGGAGATAATAGCCAGCTGGAATTAACTCATTATCTATATTACTACCTACTCAAAGCATGACTGTCAGCTCTGACTCTGGAATAAGCTAAGAGGCGCCAGATCGCATTAGAGCTGCTTGGGCTCATTTGAAAGGATATCCAAGACTTACGTGATTAATGGAACGCATAAGTGGAGGCAGCCGTATAGGCCGGACCTTGATGGTTTATGGTAGCCTACAACTTCGGAAGTTGCAGGGTTAACCTCGTAGAGAGAGAGAGAGAGAGAGAGAGAGAGAGAGAGAGAGAGAGAGAGAGAGAGAGAGAGTTTCTATATCAACAAGCTGTAAAACGTAACAATTCAAGCTTCCAAACTTGAGTAGGATAAGCCACACCATCAGTCTCTTCCCCCTAGGTCCCCTTCTGCCTCTTTATCCCTCCCCTTAAAAAAAAAAAAAAAAAAAAAACA
>NC_061105.1:34845526-34964030 GCF_015104395.2 Macrobrachium nipponense
TAAGGGGCACCTGCTCAGTCCGCTCCGGCGACAACTGATTCACTCGAGGTATCAGGCACAGAAAAGGCGCCGAGAACTCCCGGTTTTAAATTGTTTCATCCCTCTGAATACAACCCCACATCCTCGAATTATTCATACGAGGACTTCTTTTTTTTTTTCATCAAAATGCCAGAATAAAAAAACGGTACCTCCAAAATGGGAAAAAATCTCCAATAAGTTCATAGCTTTTTTCTCAAGCGAGTAAGCCGATCATCCTCGCCTCACTAGCTATTCCGGAGAACCGAGATGGGGAGGGAGGCGCCGGTGGGGGCTGATTTAATCCCGCTTCCAAGAAAATCAGCTGACTGCCTTTTGAGCTTAGAAATAATTGATGCATCTAGATGTTAATCGACAGGGGTAGTTCGTAACCTGGGTAGAGAAAGGTGTCAAATATTTTAAGCTATCTGGCAGTAACTTCATCCCAAAGACACTTTGAAAATCAGAGGGGAAAAATGCTAAAGGGAACATGATATATATAAATACATCTGTATAAGTAAAATATAAGTTATAAACATTCAA
This sequence comes from Macrobrachium nipponense, assembly GCF_015104395.2. Classification (NCBI taxonomy): domain Eukaryota; kingdom Metazoa; phylum Arthropoda; class Malacostraca; order Decapoda; family Palaemonidae; genus Macrobrachium; species Macrobrachium nipponense. The sequence goes on from NC_061105.1 coordinate 34,846,085, forward strand.
AACACAATTCGTTCCCGTAGTACACGAATTCATTTGCAGCTGAACTCATGGCCAACCTCGCATCCTCGACTTCTGTTGCAACAGAGATCTCCGACGTACAAAAATAACCGTTTATCTCTCATTCCACAACAACACTAGCCTGTTCGTTCCTTGCTTCAGTAGATAACAGATAACATAACTGATAGTGGTGCAAGATATTGCAGATCAACACGCTCTTAAGTTAATAAAGGAAAAAAAATCACTTATGCATTTGGATCCCAGCTTGCATAACACCACTGGATACTCATAAACATATAGGCTATATGTATATACATTCAAAATATAACGACAAAGAAAAACAGTAAACAGAAAAAGAAAGGTGGAAGGAGAATAACCAGATAAGTAAAGACGTCTGGCTCTTGGGGAATCGACAACACCGTCTACTGTAAGGAATAAGATTTGATACGAAGGCTTCCAAAAGACGATATCAACCTCTCTCTCTCTCTCTCTCTCTCTCTCTCTCTCTCTCTCTCTCTCTCATATATATATATATATATATATATATATATATATATATATATATATATATATATATATATATATATATTTTTTTTTTTTTTTTTTTTTTTTTTTTTTTCAACAGGAACAATAACTAATAAAAATATTAAGAATTTCTTGCATGCTGCAATATAATATAATAATATTAATATTTAATTAATTAATTAATTAATTAATTAATAATAATAAAACTATCACTACCTATTATCATTATCATTATACCCATCACCACTTTCATTCCCACCTACAAGTACGCAGCTCATGACCTCATGCGAACACCCATTTGACCTTATTTACATCTGAAGACAACTGCACCTTTCACATTCAAACTCTCTCCTGTGTGACCATTCGGCCTTGGGTGATAATTTGGATGGAGCGTCAGTACCTGCTGTTGTTATTATTATTATTATTATTATTATTATTATTATTATTATTATTATTATTATTGTCAATTTCCTTAACGAATTCGAATTGAGCAAAAATTTGTCCATCCCATTTATTATTATTATCATTATTATAATTACTAATAAAATAAGATCGAATATGACAGCTGCAACTAATATCAATGAAAAAACAAATTTGTCATTACAGCAAACTCGCTGAGGAAAACAAACAAACAAACAAAACGAATGACGCTAACAACAGTAAAAGGTGGTCTGCTGTTACTATTACCATTACAAAAGAAATCAAGACAACTCCACCCAACTCAACAAAAACATCCTGTCACGAATATCATTATCATCCACCTCCTCTAACTCCCTTACAGAAGGCAACAAAACGGAAAGAACATTCTACAGCCATGAGATACATGTCTTACACAGATACGTACACCTATATATATAATAGATATATATATATATATTATATATATATATATATAAATATATGATATATATCTATATATTATATATATATATAATATAATATATATATATATAATATATATATAATATATATAACTTTGACTGTCAATCCATACTGTATCTAGAAAAGTTATTGAACTCTTATCAATCACATTTGTAGAGGGAATTTTTTAGTCTATTAGTTTTTGAGACTAATCCGGACCAATAACCAGGTGGTGGTGGTCGTCTTCTTCTTCTTAAAAAATTCTAGGCCACAAACAGTCAACTGAAGTTTTAAAAACAAAAACTAAAAATAAAAAAAACTCGGACAAGTGAATTTGATTTAGCCTAATGCGGACAGACAAGCTGTGACGAATAAAAATATGTGCACCAAATCCAATATTAACAAAACATTTTCCTCACACACCACTTCTCGTGAGCATACCCCAAAACAACCAATGTAAAGAAAATGAACCGTGGTAAAGTAATACATGTCATACACAAGACGGTTACTTGTCGCAAGGAGATAGAAAAAGAAAAAAAGTGAACGACGTATTCGTAGTTCTAACCAACCAGTGTTACATAAGATTGGATCCAGCATTGGCCAGAGAAAGGTTCGTTCTTCACTAACGGTCATTGTCTCGTTGACTTCTGATGACATGTTTGACCGTAGTATGGAAGCACCATTAATATGAAATCACTTCCCTCCTTGCTCGAGGGTAAATCGATACCAGAAGCACCGAGAAATGAACTTTACTTTTTTGAGACACTTACAGACGCACATGCAAATAAAAGCCAATGCGGGTTAAAGCTACAGACATCAAGGACATTCAATTTTCTGTCCCGTCAATCTTCACATTAAGGTAGATGTGATGCGCATCGAGATATACACTAGTATTATAATCGCGACCATTAGCATAATTATTACTGTCATTACAATCCACCACGAGCCAACATTCAGTAGAACGAGCCAACGAACGGCTCAGAATAGTACGTAATACAACATAAAGAACACCAGAGCGGTAGGAAAACAGCTAATGAAATAATTCAATCAGTAATAAATAAGATAATCAAAACAACAGGTAAATGCACTTGGTTTTTGTTATTTCCTTTGTTCAGTTCATCTCAAAAAGGTTACAGAATTACAATAACTTGACCTTCCAACATGACAGTTCTACGACCATGGAAACAGAGAGAGAGAGAGAGAGAGAGAGAGAGAGAGAGAGAGAGAGAGACCCAATTCACCAATTATGGTCAACAAATGATCAATGGACCTTCAATGAACTGGACCCAGATTAACTATCCTTGTCAAGGTCCGGACCCGAGACCTTTCTTCAGAAAGGCGAACGGGGTACCATTTACACACACACACACACACACACACACACACACACACACACACACAGAGAGAGAGAGAGAGAGAAAGCATCCTCTTTGCAACTAAGAGTTTCTCAAAGCCAAGTCAGTTGTATCATCGTTATGAAATACAGAATCAGTCGCAGCCAAGACAGAAAATCTGTAGTACCATAATTTTAAACTACAGCAATGAACAGGTTGGACTGGTTTAAAACTATTTCAGTAATAACAAAATAATAATACAGTTATATACAAGATACAGAAATAATAGGGACTAGCGAGTACATTAACACAAAAATAACCGATATTAGTACAGTATTAGGCTATATTAGTTGTGACATATGTATACATACAACTTAAAATTCATAGCCCTTTGAGGCGCTTAAAATTCATTATAAATGAATGGTGCAGTTACCTGTCACATCACAAATTACAGGTCATTATGTTGTTTGAACTCTCAATCTGTTTATCAACAAAAATAACAAATATATGGACTGAGACTACATGTTATACAATAAAGACTAGAAAAGGAAGCTTGAAAACTTTCTTGATGCAAGTCTCGTGCGTTTTGGAAAAGCGGACATTCATAAAAGTATTTCTGAACATTAGATATATTTATTTTAATCGCCCTTTCTCATCCAAGATTAATTCTTTCAAAACCCGCTATTTAACAGATTCTCTAAAGACCCGTTGGCAACCCTTTTCAGCTAAGAATTTGCATCTCTACCTTTTTTAGAGATGTAACTAATTAACATTCTTTACGATTAGATGTATCAATTATAAAACTATGTTTTAACTGATCAACGTTTGAAAGATGACATTTATAAGATAACACTTTTCAAATGTTGATCTGCCACTAATCAACCATTTTAAAGCTGAAATATAACAGCGAATTTTCAAAAAGTAAGATATCTTACTTTTTTCATGCTAAATTGCAATACTTAACACTCAAGATAAACTGTTAACCATGATAGGATATCTAATAACCACATCAACATCTTTTAGAGATATTTTATGAGTACAGAAAATTCTAACTTTAATACCATCTTCTTTAAATATAAGACTAAAATCAACCATCCTTTAGAGTACACTTTCAACTTGACCCTTTTCAACCTAAGATCTAATCTTAACAATTTTAGCTAACATTTAACTATATCTTTCTTAATCTGAGATTTAACTTCAACTTTTTAAGCTTAGATTCAAACTTCTCAGCTAAGACTTAACTTACACTTTCTATAGCGAGATTTAAATGAAAGACTTTCAAAGTTTACGAGGTAGCTAATAACTTGTTTAACCAGCAAACCGATAACGATCTATGACACTAAAATTGGCGTTGATACCCAACTCACCATTCAGGCGGGCTAACCCTCTAGAAGAAGGACGGAGTTGGAGGAACTTCCGCCCAGTTTACCACTCTGCCGGGTCTGGCTACTATACACGAATTTCACCCCTAATTTCCCTAAGGTATTTCATTTTTATTTCCAATTTATTGTGGCTTCCCAAAACCGATCACGGCCAGTTTTGCAGCCTATCATAATGGATTTTAGTTTCTTTCTATGCAAGAATATACTCTGTCAAAATAGTGAGTATCCTGTATCAGGCGCGAGTGCACTCACGGATAGTATGTGTGTATGCTCTGGTGAAGCCATGCTTTGACAACCATATCTCCTTGGAGAGAGAGAGAGAGAGAGAGAGAGAGAGAGAGAGCCAACTAGTATTTGATCTATTGGACTAAAGTACTATATCAAATATGCTCCAAAAGTGGGATTGCAAGGGGGGAAATTTAGGCCAATTACCCAACTCCTCTGTTAACAGGCCGTACCCAGAGTTTTTTTTTTTTTTTTTTTTTTTTTTTTTTGGGGGGGGGGAATTTTTCCCAGAACTGGACCTTTTCTTCTACAAATGTCATTGCATATATAGTATTATATGCAAGATGAAGTACTTGAAAATGTTATATTAGTTATATTATGAAGAAAAATTGGGTACCTATGCGGTCTATGCCCTTCTACCCGATTAAGATGTTATTCAAATTACTGGCTTTGGTTGACAGAATCTTACTTATAAAGTTGAAAATTTGCTCTATTCAAGATTATTTCTCGAGTTTTATTGATTGATTCATTTATGTTAAGAATAACATGCATATTACTTTGTTATATTATATAGTACTTTGACTAAGCAAAAAACAATAATTATTTATTACTTTGTAAGTACAGTTCAATGAAAAGGATAGTCACAGAAAATATGGACTTCCAGAATCTTTTTTTTTTTTTTTTTTTTTTTTTGGGGGGGGGGGGGGGGGGGGGGGGTCGTTCGAACCGCCCCCTCGGTACAGGCCTGATTAACTTACTTAGCCTATGTTTTTGGTTGCTAGTAAACTTTGGTGCAGGGATAAGAACCTCATCTCTCTCACATATGAACAAATACTTAAATAGCAATAATGAAGTGCACCCCCAATATGTTACAGTTACGATATGTATAACGTATTAGCTATATGGCAAGAGCCGGTGAAGAAAATGCATAGCCTAGGTTACTATTATTGTGCGTTCACATTGGCAGTAGGCCTACAGAGTGAGATGGCAATAATATCCTATTTTGTTCGGAGTTACACGAAAGTACTAACATTGTCGTTGCGAAATAATATTGAGCCTACATTACCAAGTTGTTTGCTCAAGTCAGATATGTATCGTAACAATCAAATGATGCTAATCTGGATGCTCTTGTTGATACCTACATAGGAATGTCTATTGAAAATAAACTGCCAACTGTCATCTCTTCCCATGCCATAATAACTTTAAACATACCATCTGTATACTCAAAGAGAATACACACACATATAAACACATGTGTGAGTACACACATATAAACACATATGTGAGTATGTGTAATATGTGTATATACGTAAATAGTATAGGCAGTACCCCGCATCCTTTCTTCTGAATTAAGCCTAAGGTAGAAGAATCATTTTGGTTTACTTGTATCTTTAGTATACTGGCAATACTAGCTTTATAAACTGTGTAAGCATAAAAAGACAATAGGCGATTTACAATAGCTTCAAAGCCGTCTAGATCCTACCTATCTATAACAACTTTTATTTACGGTAACTGGCTTTCGGTAAAGATATCTATATCTACATATAAATCAGTAAAAAAACATATATTAACATGATAGTTACTTAACATCAAAACAACGTCAAAAGCTCTGTCACTAAAAACACGTTTGGAAAAAAAAAAAAAAAAAACTAACAATTCAAGAGAATACTTGTTTGGCTAACGCTGGATGCCAAACACAAAGATGTAGTATCTTTTAAGAGGAAATCTTGACCATTTTTACGATCATGCACCATCATCTTGAGCATTTAGAAACCACGAATGCCACTCACCTCCTCATAATGGCCCGCGACGGACGTTTTCAAAGAGTTTTTCTCTTCAAAATATATTTCCAGAGACGGCACTTCAGAAAACTGCCACTTCACAATAACACAAACTCAAGGGAAGAAATTTAACCCCACTTTACTCTCACACATACACCAGTTTTCCCGGCTGCTTTTAACACTGTATCGTAAAGTAACACTTGAATTTTCATGTATTTATTGCGAAAACGGAATGGTTGATAGAACGAGCTTAATTACATGCAAAGAATTGAAAATAAAATCGTGATCACTTGGCTATACGCGGAAGTCGGAGCAGCATATGGTTACTCGAAAACGGTTGGTTGAATACTGACTCTAAGGAGTAGCCTTTTGCCTGTGCAGTGTGACTCAGTTGCCAACAACAACAGTTCCAATAATATTTAGCGTTGCTTAACCCCCCCGCTCCATGAACAATTATTTTCTACTTTAATAACTATACAACAGATAAATCAATGTTATATTTCAACTGCTTTATAGAAGACCCAGACAAGTGTCTCACACTTATCACTGAGAGGTATTATGAAATCGTACATATGGGCACTTTACAGTGCAAGTGACGGTTGCCAAACGCACAATATTATTGATAATAATACGTCCAATCACGTCCCATATGTCAGCGGGCGGCAAATGATGGGTTTTTCGGTTTACTGGAGGTTAATGGAATATTCTTTATATTTCGTCGCCAAACAGTACAGACTCGGGCCTCCATTTTACCGTCAATAATATAAGAAAAACTTCGTTATTTACAGTTGCCATACATTTACAATGAGGTCATATAAATAGCAAACAGAGTTGCCCTAGTAAAAATTATTGGTATCTGAGTGCAGTCAATATAGGGCCATAAGTATACATACAAAAGGATGCATCAGTATGACAATTATATTAATTCGTATTTTTTGCAATATCTATTGGAATCAGTGCATATATATATATATATATATATATATATATATATATATATATATATATATATATATATATATATATATATATAGATATAGATATATATATATTATATATATATATATATATATATATATATATATATATATATATATATATATATATGATATATATATATATATATATATATATATATATAAATGACTATTAAAAATTTTGTTACAACAGAATTGCATCTAATTAAAAGGGGCCCATAAAAACGCCAATATATTGAAAGAAAGTACTGTCGATACAAAAGACAGATGATAGAATCGGCCTTGATTAAACAGAGACAGGTAATGAACATCTCAAAGGGTGCATGGGATTCAAATGTCCTTGATAAAGTTTTCCTTCAACCAACGCTTAAGAGGACTAAAGAAGAATTATTATCAGTGGAGTGACCTAAATAGGCTTAACTGTGGATGGATCTCTTGCTATAAATACCACCTTTTCTGTAACTTTTCTCATTCATCTACCTGAAGAGAGAGACAGCAGTCTCTGAAATATAGGACTTTCTTTCTATATTTTGGAGTTTTTATGGGCTCCTTTTATTATATATGTAACATATAAAAACTGACAATATAATATATGATATGATATGTATGAGACATCGTTGTATGTCATGTGCTTTGACATTCCTCAGAAATTGGGAATCATCGTTTTTAGCTTCCTATGGATACAGAGAACATCTCAGCCTAGAAAATGCCGATAGGTCTTTTTGGGCAGTGTGACATTTTAAATCCTTACATAAGCAGGTAAACGCTCGTCTGTCGTTATGGGCGTTTGTCAAAGGTGCCTTTGAAACTGGATATAAGTGGTTTCTGGGCGTGATCAGTGTGTGCGAGTTCGTGCGTTCGTACGAGCTATGTCCGTACATAATAGCAATGTGACTAAACCATAGAGAGAGGTTGTAGCAGGAGTCGGCGAAGCCACAATGGCTTCTGTCAAGAGTTTCTTTTGTGAAAGTGTGTGAAGATTCTAGACTGAAATGGGTAAGAATTACTGTGTTTTGGCCAAAGGTGTGGCTTGACTGTATTTTTGATATTTTGTAAAGATGTTCTGTTTCATTTAATCTTTTGAATTTTTATTTTTGCAATTTTATCAGTTTGTTCTCCAGTATTTTTAACAGGTGATTCTGACAAAGGGGAATGGTTTTGGAGAGGAACAATATGTATATTTTGGAGTTGGTGTTGACTGACTGCTAATGTCATGGCTAAACTAATGTTAATTATTTGGTTAGTTATTGGGGATCAATTAAGCTATTTTGACCTTTGAGAACCTGACTATATTTGGTCAACGCTTTGCTTTTAAATAAATGTATTTTTGTAGCCCCTTTCTGATTTAATCCCCTTGGGTGAGAAAGAGAGAGAAAGAGTGAGAGAGAGAGAGGGAAAAAGAGCTGTTGGCTATCAGGGGAGAGAGAGAGAGAGAGAAAATGTATTGCCAATACCGGTTGCCTGCCGCTCTGGCCTTTCGCTACCAAAAGAATAACGAGATAATTGTCGTCTCATATTATATACTATATAGATATATATATATATATATATATATATATATATATATATATATATATATTATCATATATATATATATATATAGATATTATCTATTTTAGTAATATCTATTAGATATATATATATTCTATATATATATTATATCTAATAGATTTATATATTTATATAAATATATATATCTCTATATATTATCATCATCTCTTGTATATAAGATAGCTCTATCGTCTCTCGCTCTATATCTCTATCTATATGCTTCTATATAATAGGAGCCCATAAAAACGCCAAAATATAGAAAGAAAGTACTATATTTCAGAGACAGCTGTCTCTTTCTTCAGGTAGGTAAGGAATGAGAAGAGTTACAGACAATGCAGTAATTTCTGTAACTCTTTTTATTAGAAGGAATTCAGTTGTAACATAACCTAATCACCAGTCATATATATATATATATATATATATATATATATATATATATGTATATATATACATATATATATATATATATATATATATATATATATATATATATAAAGTTTCAATCAGAGGCTAATGTCACCTTCCAGCCCGGACTGGGAGAAGATCTTAAAAAGGGGACACTTAAAAGCAGTGAGCTTGAAACTTCGACAGATGTAAAAGGCCTGTCTCGTATAGAAATTGAGGTAGGTATAGGAGTCAGGTCAAACAGAAACAGTTAGAGAGTTCGGAAGCACAAGAGCAAAGGGAAGCTAATTAGCAGTAGTAGTAGTAGTCCGGATTAGCTTTTGAAAAGGCTCTCTGCGAGTTCTATTTTGCCTTTGTTTGTGCTTGTTTAAGTGTATTTGCTGCGTGGTACCATTTTCAATGACTCTGATTCATATTCAAGGTTGAGGCTTTTCCTTTGCAACGGCTCTTTAGTTGCTCGTGCGATGTTTTTTTTTTCGTTTTGAATAGTTAATTGATTGATTTTTGCTTTTCTCCACGTATAAGATATCTTTCTTTGTTTAATGTTACGTGCAGTTAATAAGACCCTGTGCCCTCTTCATATGTCTGTTTAGTTAAATTACTTTTCTATTTTTATATTCTTAGGAAAATATCAAATCAAATATGAATTAAGTCTACCTCATTCCACAGAGTAGATGTGTAGCCTATAGCTCGGACAGGATAGGAGGTGGATGGGGGGAGGATTGGGTAGGATAGGAAGAGGACAGAAAAGGTTTTGAGGAAATCAAACAAAGTCAGGGGTAGATCCAGCTGCACTTTCTTGTTGCGCAGCTTTATAATCAGAATGCATGGGCAACTTTCCCATTTGGTGGTGCTATGTTAGACTCATTTATTTTCATAAAAGTCATTCTCCCTTCTCGTTTTTATCAATACTTTCATGAGTAGGCCTAAACTCATATACCAAACAACCAGTTATATACTTTTATAATCTGTCAGACAGTATTGCCGATATTTGTTTTATCCCATCTTTATGTTATGCTTTTATTTAATTCTTAATTCTCTTTAATACGCACTATTTTATTTGGCCTTATGGTAATGCCCGTCATGATTCAACAGAGCAAAGGTGACATATGGTGTCATGGTCTATGAAGAGATTTTTTTCAAATTTCTTGAGCAAAATTGGTATTATGTTGGGAACTGAAAACAAGGTTTTTCGTTGAATATGATATTCATAATTATTATTATTATATCATTATTAAGACTGTGCATCCGTTTATATGGAAAATGCCAGTATGAAATAGGTTGGCCAAACTGAAGGAAGAGATTTGGGTGAGGAAAATCAAATAAATAAATAAAATAACAGAGATCATTCAACAAAACAATAGTTATGTAAGTACATAATCAGCGATATAGGTCAGAAACACTGGTGACGTAGAGCGCTCATCTACGGTATATAACCGTAGGCGATATTATCATCGAAGTTAACCGAAACTGGCGGAATAATTGTTCGTCGCTACGGAGTTTCCATTTGCTCTCGTCTATTTATGGAAATTCCAATCGTTAAGATTATTGCCACGGTAGATGGCAATATCATGGAACATGGTGATGCCATGATGACAGCTGGATATTCATCGCGATAATACAGTATTTGAAAATTGAGTTAGGATGTATTGGCCTTCTGATAGCGCCGAGCATCGACCAATCAGATGCGAGATAGAATCTCCGGTGATATCGATTGTAGATATTTATTGTCATTAGCAAAAACAATTAGATTATAATTATATTATTAAAGCCCAATTTTAATTTGTGAATATGACACTTAGGAGAAACTGAGGAAAGAAGGACAAGAACAGCGTCCAATGAGCATTTTTTTGTGTGAAGCAAGACGACATTTAAGGGAGATTTAAATTCAATTTCAACCCAGTTCAAACTGCAGTCTTTCCCCCCCCCCCTCTCTCTCTCTGCTAAGATAGGACTGGCGCGCCACTCTGTCCATCCATTTATCTTGCTGTGAAATAAATAAATACTCTACTTAACAATATATAAGGTGCGTGTTTTGGCGTTATGTATGTATGTGTATATATATTCATATATAACTCATGAGAAATGATAAATGTTGGTGAACAGCGTTTTGTCAAAATATATAAATTCAAGTAATCAAAAAAACAGAACGGCCTCGATGAGGCCATCCTTATCGAATGGACCATCATCTGATATACTCCTCTCTCTCTCTCTCTCTCATCTCTCTCTCTCTCTCTCTCTCTCTCTCTCTCTCTCAGTGATCGGACAGCGTAAAGTTCCATGGAACAAGATAAGCCATAAGGTCTTGAACTTGTTTTGAGTTTATTATTGATATAATCAGGGATATAATATCGTGGTATGTCTAACCAAAGCGACATCTTAAATCATGGACACCGACTTGTTTAGCGATGTATTAGTAAAAGGAATGTTTTTTAAATAAATAAATAAATAAATAAAAATTAACAATGGCAAAGCAGATACAGTTCACAATAGAAAATAATGCACAAAGTTTAGTGGCTAAATCAATAAACAAAACAGAATGCAAATTTAATGTAGAAAGATAGAGGCGAGGATTGTACAAGGTGTCCATAAAGTCCCAGTACCATTGCAAGCAATAAATACTTGTAATGGTACTGGGACTTTATGGACACTTTGTAGACGCATTACTATTGAACTTAAGTCGATGTCAGAAACAGCTGGTGTTGTGGAAGTTTTAAGCTCAGGGCGTTCATCCGCGCTCTCTCGAGCTCTCAAGCAAGGACCCCACAAGATACTGTCAAGAGCCTCCAAAGAAATTTACGGAAAAAGTCAAGCGAGATCTTCCCTACCTGTGACCACTGCCATCTTGAACAATTCAAGATAGCGGTGCTCTGACCCGACATACTGGACGGAAATGACGTGTTCTCTAGCATCGTCAGTTGGTTTGCTATCGGCTGTCCATTCACTGTAAAGTTACGGCCGGATTTAGGTGGAATTTTGTGAATGGATAGGTTTGAGTCGACTTAGTACTGATTAGATTTGGAAATGGATCCCAAGTCACGTCTGTCTGTGATCAGGATCTTTTTCTCTGATTGGTGGCGTTGTTTTCTTCTGGTGCTTTCCCGTTTTTCGGGCTTTATTCGTGAGAGAGAAAAGGGACACAGCAGGTTATGAAAATATATTGTAGAAAGTGAGCAAGGAATTTTAGAAAAAAGGAGAGATGGTCTACTGGAGGTAAATACAGAAAAAAAGGTTAAAAAATGAATGGATCTCCAAATAAAACATATGAATGTAGAGGTGCTTTCTAAATGAGTAATGTCCTGGGTAGATGAAGTGGATATTTTAAAGGTTTGTTGACTTTGGGGGATAGAAAATAAGCACAAAACATGCCGGAGTTTCTCCAGCGCAATCGAGTTTTCTTTACAGCGGCTACAGCGTACAATTATTCCACAGAATACGTATAGATCTATCTTTCGGTGGCCCCGCTATAATGCAGTATGAGCCGTGGCCCAAGAATCTTTAACCCCGGCCCGGTGGTGGCCTGTCTTAAATCGTTGCCAGAAGCACGATTATGGCTAACTTTTTAACATTAAATATCATAAAAACTACTGAGGCTCGAGGGCTGCAGTTTGGTTTGTTTGATGATTGGAGGGTGGATGATCAACATACCAATTTACAGCCCTCGAGCTTGAGCAGTTTTTTAAGATTTGAGGGCGGAGAGAAAAAGTGGGGGCGGACGGACAAAACCGACGCAATAGTTTTCTTTTACAGAAAATTAACAATGAAGAGCTAATGACGCGACAGTGGAAGATTTTGGGTTAGTTTGAGAATCTTTGTGGAACGGGCTGTTGAGAACATGTTCAAATGACAGGTTGAATAATGGAAAGACCCTGTGATGAGTTGACTGGATTGCAAATGAGGTCCTGGGGTGATAGTGTGACTGAGTGGCCGACCAGGACTCATGAGGAAAATCATGGAGGAGAAAAATGTTTCGACGGGATGGGTGAAAGGAATAACTGTTCCATTGTAAGTAGGTAAACGTATATAAATGTAGATGTATATTAAGATATCCCTGTGGTAGGGTGTGAGAATACTACCACCGTAGGTCCTGCGTGTCATAAAAGGCGTCTAAAAGGACAGCTGCTGTCTTTCAGTCTTACTTTTGACCATAAGGCCCACCACCAATAACTGTGGAAACTGCTACCTTGCAGTCTTACTTTTGAGTAAAAGGCTAGGCCCACTGTTAATAACTGGAAACTGCTGCTTTGCAGTCTTACTTTTAAGTAAAAGGCTAGGGCCACCGTCAATAACTGTGGAAACTGCTGCATTGCAGTCTTACTTTTGAGTGAAAGGCTAGGCCCACTGTTAATAACTGGAAACTGCTGCCTTGCAGTCTTACTTTTGAGTAAAAGGCTAGGCCCACCGCCAATAACTGTGGAAACTGCTGCCTTGCAGTCTTACTTTTGAGTAAAAGGCTAGGCCCACTATTAATAACTGGAAACTGCTGCCTTGCAGTCTTACTTTTGAGTAAAAGGCTAGGCCCACCGCCAATAACTGTGGAAAGGCAGTTTTACTTTTTGAGTAAAAGGCTAGGCCCACTGTTAATAACTGGAAACTGCTGCTTTGCAGTCTTACTTTTGAGTAAAAGGCTAGGCCCACTGTTAATAACTGGTAACTGCTGCCTTGCAGTCTTACTTTTGAGTAAAAGGCGAGGCCCACCGCCAGTAACTGTGGTTGATGACAGCAAGGGCATGCTGTCGTAAAAACCCTTTTGCCAAACTATAAACCATGCCTAATGTTTTAAGGAATATGGCGCATCAAACAAGCGATCCCTTAATGTAGGGACAACAGTGGGAAAGAAGTAGTAGATGTATATTAAGAAAAAATATTAGTATATTGTTTTTGATATACCGGGGATGGTGTATGGTAGCATCTTGATTAAGAGAGTAGAACTGATGTTATAGGGGATAAAACATTGTCTCCTGAAGCCAAGATGGGTATGTATAAAGGGATTAATAAACCAACTATGTTTCATGGAAGTGAAGTGTGTCTCCTGAGTGCAAATTTAAGAAAAAAGGTTTGAGTTGTACAAATACACAGCTTGAGCAGTTAATGACTATATTACTGATGGGAATAACGAATAAATAAAGGTAGTTAAGTGAATACATTTTAATATAACCTTAAGGAATAAGAGGAAAAAGTCCAGGCAATAATAATGATAAATTTGTAACCTCTAAACTTTTTTTTTCTAAATCGCTACACCTCTCGATCTATCATTCTTTCGCCACAACCTACCCATCTGAATATTCAGTTTTCATATTTTCCCACTCACTACTTCCATTTACACAGAAGTTCCAATGAGCAGGTTCCTAGAACACGTAGGGGAAGAGCTGCGACCTGTTGTTCTTTTAGATTTAGCTGACCTTATGCCAGGACGGACTCTTGCTCATAGAGCAGCCCGCAATACAAAGACCTGCCACTTGGAATATGGAAGGCAGGAGCGAGGAGGAAGAAGCACAAATAGTTTGGCAGCAAATTTTATTAAATATCTGTCAATTTCATGAATCATCTCTCCATGCGTGTCCATCTTTCTTAAAAGCCCGTCCAGACGGTTGAGCTTTGCTCGACGAACTCTGTTCGATGTGACGTCAGAAGCAGAGAAATAGTGGATAAGGTTCTGACTTTCCCCGCCCGCTGCTGACGTCACATCGAACAACTTCGTCGGGCAAAGCTCGTCCGTGTGGACGGGGCTTTAGGATTGCTACTGAAAGATGCCACGGGGAGTGAGATTAAGATAAAAGCAAGAAATAAAGAGAAAGAGAGACGGGGGAGAAGCAGTTTAAGGGGGTGAGGGAGGTAGAGCAAAGGGCAAGGACATTAAACTATAGGGAGCCTAATCGTGTGCTGTGTTAACGGGTGATAAAAACGTCTTGGGGTCCTTAGCTAGGCGATGTATTGTTAAGGACACAGATCTGGATAATTTTTTTCCCGCTTTTATTATATATATATATATATATATAATATATATATATATATATATATATATATATATATATATATATATGACTGGTAAAAATGTTCTGTTACAACAGAATTCCATCTAATAAAAGGAGCCCAAAAAACACCAAAATATATAGAAAAAAATACTATATTTCAGACTCTGCTGTCTCCCTCTTCAGGTATATGAATGAGAAAGTTTACAGAAAAGGTGGTATTTAGACCAAGAGATCCATCCACAGGGAAGCCAATTTAGGTCACCCCCGCTGATAATCTTCCTTTAATCTTCTTAAGCGTTGGTTGAATGAAAATCTTGTTGATCACATGTGAATCCCATGCTCCTTTTGAGATGTTCTTTACCTGCCTCTCTTTTATTAAGGCCGATTCCAGCATTTGACTCTTGTACCGGCAGTTGCTACTATAAATTATATGTGACAAATTCCAGTTTATTCTATGGTTATGTTCATTTATATGGTTGAAAATAGCTGAGTTCTGTTGTCCATACCTAAGTGACCGTTTGTGTTGTATTAATCTCTGGGGAAGTGATTTTCCTGTAATTCCAATGTAAGATTGGTCACAATCCTGGCATGGGATTTCGTAAACCCCTCTGTCCTTGGGGGATGTCTTTTGTTGGACGTTAATCAAGGATTTGGCTAAGGTGTTTGGGTAAGTAAATGCAAAAGGGTTAGATTTTCCGAGGGTCTGAGTCACCGTCTTAATCCTGTCCAGGTGAGGAATTTTTATTTTATTGTTGGGTGTATCTCCGGTCTTGTCTCGAAGGGGGCGGTAGAAAATTAGGTTTGCTTTGTGAATTGCTTTCTCAATTATATGGTCAAGATACTTTAAAGACGAAAGTTGCTTACGAATTAGTTCAAATTCTTTTTCCAGGAAATCTGGGGAACAAATTCGTAAGGCTCTTAAGAACAGGTTGCTGGCTACATCTATCTTGATAGCAATGTCTTGATAGCTAAAGTAGTGAATGTATGGAAGTGACAACGTTGGTTTTCTGTATATGGTAAATTTGTATTCTGCCGTGTCTTTGATTATTAAAACATCAAGAAAAGGAATTTTGTTGTCTGTTTCCCATTCAATTTTAAATTTGATGCTGGGCACTAATGCGTTTAATTTTGAAAGGAATTAATTAAAATTGCCCCACCTATTATCCCAAAATGTTAGAATATCATCTACATATCTCATCCACAGCATGTTTTGGGTTTTATTACATTTATAACTGTGGTTTCAAAGTATTCCATGTACAGATTGGCTAAAACAGGACTTAAAGGACTACCCATACTACACCCGAATTTTTGCTTATAGATTGATTCCCGGAAAGAAAATACGTTATTAGATGCACATAATTCAACTAACTTTATTATTTTGTCAAGCGCCAATGGCAAATGATCTGAATAGGGGGATAATTTTTCCCTCAAAAACTGAAGAACGTCCTGTACTGGTACTTTTGTAAATAGGGAATCTACGTCAAGGCTCAAAAGTTTTATGTTGTGAAGTGGTATATGTGCTTCTCTGAATTTGTGACAAAAATCTTCCGAATGTTTAATGTGACTGGGAGAAAAAAGTTGCTGTGGAATTTGTGTAACTGAGTGACTAACAAAGGTGAGGAAGGCATTTCTAGATTTGGGAACGGCTCCAGATAAATGGATGAACAAATAGCTGTTCTTCTGTAACTGGGAAAGGGTGACAGACGTGAGTCCCAAAAACAAGTTAAGTTTATCTTAGTTTAACAAGACCACTGAGCTGATTAACAGCTCTCCTAGGGCTGGCCCGAAGGATTAGATATTTCTACGTAGCCAGGAACCAATTGGTTACCTAACAAAGGGTCCTACAGCTTATTGTGGGATCCGTACCACATTATATAGAGAAATTAATTTCTAATCACCAGAAACAAATTTTTCTGATTCCACTTAGGCAAAACGGGGAATCGAACTCGGGACTACCGAACTGGTCGGCAAACACATTACCCACTCGTCCAATGAGGAACCCTGAAATGTTCAGGGAAGATGTTATAATAGAGTTTTGATTTAGGAAGTAAGACAGACATCAATAGGGTGTATAAGTGAAGTGCCGTGTTGTTTTAGGGAAAGAGAATGAAAAGCAAAGTTTTTTTTTTAAGAATATACAGAAAGGAGAATTACTGATTTGTTGTAACCGTGGATCTGAGCCACGAGTTTGTTCTGTCTACTATATGGCAGTCTAATATTTTTGCAAGTGAACTAATGATGTAAGTGTAATGTTGAGGGATAAGAAATGGGCTCGAATGCATATTTTCTAAGGTTACAGAGAAAGGAGAAGCAAACAAAGTGGGCATTAAACCCGCTTTGATGGTTAATCCTTAACATGAAGGTGACCACTGCTCCTGGCTGGGTGTAGACCCTCAGCCTCTCAAAGAAGGCAGGGTCGAGGGATAACTTTTCAAGGATGATTGCTCATGGAAAAAGTCGTTGTTGATATTTATGGAACAATATATATATATATATATATATATATATATATATATATTATATATATATATATATATGTATATATATATATATATATATATTATATATGTATATATATTATATATATATATTATATATATATATATATATGACTGGTAAAAATGTTCTGTTACAACAGAATTCGATCTAATAAAAAGGATCCATAAAAAACACCAAAAATAGAGAGAAAAAAATACTACATTTCAGAGACTGGTGTCTCCCTCTTCAGGTACATGAATGAGAAAAGTTTACAGAAAAGGTGGTATTTATACCAAGAGGTCCATCCACAGGTAAGCCAATTTTGGTCACTCCCGCTGATAATCTTCCTTTAATCTTCTTAAGCGTTGGTTGAATGAAAATCTTGTCAATCACATCTGAATCCCATGCTCCTTTTGATATATATATATATATATATATATATATATATATATATATATATATGATATACTATATGTCAGTTCCACAATGGTCCCGTG
This sequence comes from Macrobrachium nipponense, assembly GCF_015104395.2. Taxonomy (NCBI): domain Eukaryota; kingdom Metazoa; phylum Arthropoda; class Malacostraca; order Decapoda; family Palaemonidae; genus Macrobrachium; species Macrobrachium nipponense. The sequence goes on from NC_061105.1 coordinate 34,864,073, forward strand.
GGTGAAGTATATAAGAGATCCTCACGTGAAAATGAAAGAAGGAGGTACCAAGACTTTCAACTTTTATTCCAAAGTCATCTTCAATACCCTGAAGATGACTTTGAATAAAAGTTGAAAGTCTTGGTACCTCCTTCTTTCATTTTCACGTGAGGATTCTCTTATATATAGATATATATATATATATAATATATATATATATACTATATATATATATATATATATATATTTGTGACGGTACTTACTTTCTTTGCACAGATCTAAGGTAACGTGCGCCGTGGAGGCTGTACTTTGGGGAATTAGGCTTATATAAATTCTTCTTGTCTTGCTCAATGTTCTTAATCTGGAATTCGTTTATGAGGGTTCTAATTTTGGATGAGAAATTAGTTGATATGTTTCTTTGCATTAAGTTTATTCTTCGTTAGGGGTTCTTACAAATGTCTTTCCACCTTCTGAGTTACTGGGCTCTTGGACTGATAAAACTTAATTGGCACTTGTTGCAATTACGAGTCTATAGGCACGAGGGAATTTTACTGAGTATTGATTGTCACTTTCACTGTCTTTGATTAATTCGCACACCACACTTTTGCACCTGTTCTTCTTCTGGGGATTCTTCTGTCTTTCTCTGTTTCACGTCCATGCCACTGCAGTTCTCCCCTCAGGCTCCCCGGTTGTTCTCTCTCTTGGCTTCTCTGTTCCCCTTTTTTCTCTGCTCTCCTTTTCTCTCTGTCTGCCCTTTTTGTTGGGTTGAAATCTCCTTAGCACCGCCTTTGGATTTTTCGGATACTGACTGGGTGTGGCATTTTCTGAAAGACTTTTTGTGTCTTAGTGGCTACTAACTTCATACGAGACCGCCTTCCTGTCAGGTCTTCTACAGTAATTCGTAGGCTTTGAATTTGTATACGCCTCCTTCTTCATGTCCTGGCTTCTTAGGGGCGTATCCCTTGGTAACCTCATAGGTCATTCGTCGATACTTCTTTTGGGCTGTCTTATGACCAACACTCATGGCTTTGATTCGTCGATACTAGAGGCCTACCTTTGGGAGGGTGGAGCTTTTAAGAATTTGGTACTTCCCTCTTTCTAACAACGGGTCATAGAATTCCTTTTTAACGTATGCCAGATGGCTCTCTCTGACCTGTTCACGAAAGGAACGCCGATTAGTCATAGGCGCTAATGAGAGTAGTTTCCAATTTCTCGAATATGCCTGGGCGATATCCCTCATCGACCATAATCTCTTGTTGGTCACTAATCGCTGGTACGGACAGAGGCTTTTTGGGGGAGATGAAAACCAGATGTCTAATGGCTAAAAGCCTAATGTTTGGAGTAACAAAATCCCTTCGCTAAGAAAAATCATTATCGTATTCCCTTTCCCTTTTTCTTCTCTTATTATCTGTTTCGTGCCTTTTTCTTAAGTATTATTAAGTTATTGCCTTTGGAATAACAACACTGTGCCACACTATTACAGTCTCGGCCCGCTACCTCGCTGACTCCGACAGCGTTATCTAAGCTGAAGCAAATATTATACCTACAAGAGGACTCCTAACTTATGCTTCTTGGAAATCATATTGAAACTTTAACTCAAAAACATCAAAAGTGAATGTAAACATGAGCAAATCCTTGATTAAGTAACATTAAGGGCAACAATCAAAATTGAATGTAAACGTGAGTAAATTCTTGAGTAAGTAACATTCAGAGAAACATAAAAACTGAATATAAATATGAACAAATACTTGATTAAGTAATTAAAGGAATCATCAAAGTGAATTCAAATATGAGTAAATCACATTAAGAAACATGAAACTGAATGCAAACAAAATAAATCACCAAAAAAAACAAGAAAACTGAAAGTTTAACATACATAAGCCCTTAAGTCACATAAGTTATATAAATGCATGGTAGAAGCAAAAAATAATGGTAACTATCCAAGTTTACAGTACATGATTGGTTCAGTCCTCAGTCCTATTCTATCTAGGGGGATATCGTCTTTCTTTTATGGAAAATAAATTTTGTTCTTCGTTGACGGCACTTGATGGCTTCTTGTTGGCTGCGACCTGCTGCTTGGAGACAAGTCCTGGGAGAAAATATCCTTGTGTATTTGTATGCAATAACAAGTGTGTCCTTGACTTCCTTCTGAGATTGTGTATTGTGTTTATGCAAAATTTCATTGGACATTCTTACTGTAATTTTCTGAGTAACCTTGTATATTAAACAATATAACTTCACTGCTTGATACTAAAACAAAATTGGCAACTCAGTTAAAGGAACCGGTTGGTAGTTAATACTTGTAGGTTTCTTCTACTGTGACAACTATTAGTAAGCTTTCAACAATCAATATCTTGTTAGTAAGTTTTCAACAACTACTATCTTGTTAATGAGTCTTCATCAATTAACTTCTTGTTAGTGAGTCTTCATCGATTAATATCTTATTAGTAAGTTATCATCAATCAACATCTTTTGGAATTGAACAAAATAAGTGTATTAATTACCCCTTCAAAATCGTAATCATTTCTGAAACGAATTCCCCTATCTTAAATTCACTTAATGTCTATCTTAACCCGTCTTATTTATTCTTTTACTTCTAAGAATGTTCTTATGGAACGATTAAACTTAATATACGTCTTGAAATTCTTATACTGCGCATTGAATCGTTTCTTACATACCCAAATATTTCCCTTCAAGTCAAAATAAATTTGAAGTTAGTGCACATAACTCAAAAAAATTCTTGCTACAAACCGACTAATTAAAGTAAGAATTGTAACAATAAAAGATTATTCCTAAGTCGACCGATGAAGGTAAACTTAGCAATAACGAAATCAAATAAATACATGGGTAATAATGGAGGATGAATTAAACTGGGTTTGTTCTTCTGTTTCACTGAAAAGTGACTCTTCTATTTCTTAGGTTATATCTAATTCCTTCTTCTGGAATTTCTTCTGACGTCTCTGTCATTTCGGATTCTTCAACTTCTTTGGTTCTCTTGACCTTGTCCTTGTTTATCCAAAATTCTTCTTCTAATGATTCAGCGTATGTGGAAGGCATTTGGTTATTCATTTTCTTAACCTTTATCTTAGTTTCTTGTACGTCTACGACCTTGTATGGTCCTGTGAATTTTGTGGCTAACTTATAATTAATACCACTTCTTACTTCCTTCTTAATATAGACTTCATCTCCTTTCTTGTAGTCTACAGGCCTTAATCCTTCTTGATGCTTCTCTATCATATTCTGCTGGGCTTCTTTCTAGATTCTGTGCAATTGCTTGTGTATTACTTTAAAGTTTCCGATTCTTATCTTCATGATATCTTCAGAGTAATTAGGCTGTATTGGCTGATTCAGCCATGCATAAGGTAATCTGGGTTCATATCCCATCAAAGCTTTTATGGGAGTTGCTCGAGTACTCGTATGATGCCTTGCATTTAATGATAATTGGACTAAAGGTAAATTGACGTCCCAGTCAGGATCCTGTCCTACTGTGTGACGTAATACGTCTAAAACCTTCCTGTTATTCCTTTCTACTAAGCCATTACTAGCTGGTGATACGGCTGTATCGCTACCTTTTCTACCTTAAAGGTGTTACAAATTTCTTGAACTAACGAGTTGTTGAACTCGGTCCCATTATCAGAAATAATGAGCTGTGGGGCAGAATATCTGCAAAATATCTTATCGAAGAGTGCGGTTGCACAATCCTTGGCACTTTTACTAGTTAGTGGTACCAACTCTGTATATCTCGTGAGCGCGTCGATACATACTAGTATATTCTTATTTCCTTTACTCGTGGTATGAAGATTAGTGATAAGATCAATAGATACTCTTTCGAAAGGAGTCTGTGGGATAGGATATTTCCCTAGTGGTACTTCCTTGTCTGTTCTTCCCTTGTAGCTGTTGCATGTATTGCAGCTTTTCAACATAATACTAACATCCTTGTGAATCCTTCCAATGGAAAGTTCTTTGGATTAATCTAATTGTCTCATCCCTTCCTGGGTGAGCTCTCATGTCATCGTCGTGCATTAGCTCAATGACCTTGTTTCTTAGACTCTTAGGTACTAACCTTTTGTGCAGTACACCTAGAAATTGACCAAATGGATCATATTCGTGACACATCCAAATTAATACGCCATCTATGTCCGTTAATGCATCTGTGGGACATCCAACCTTCCTACCTAGTTCGGTTAATTCTTGTTGGCTGTGTTTTCGTTCGTTTCTAACGTATTTGAACAGTTCCCTTATATGTTCATCTCTTTCTTGTTCCTTTATGAAATTTTGCCGGGAAAGCTCCTCTGTATAATGCATGGTGAATACATTTACGTCATTGCACATTGTTTCATTCTTTTCTTCTTCTTGACTTATCATATTTATACTATCACCTTGTGACACATATCTTGATAATGCATCTGCTACCTTATTCGTTTTCCCAGGGACATATTTCACCTCTATATCATAATCTTGGGCTGTCATGAACCAACGGGCTCTTCGTCCTGAAAATTTAGGGTTCTTTAGCATTTCTACTGCAGCTGAATGATCCGTGAACACGGTTATCTTGTAACCAAAAATGATATATCTGAAATGCTTTAAAGCGTCTATTATAGCTAGAGACTCGAGGTCTGTTACTGAGTAGTTCACTTCTGAGGGCTTCAATTTCCTACTGTAATAAGCTATAGCATTATACTTATTATCTTGTCTTTGCATTAAACATGCTCCTATACCAATGTGGCTTGCGTCCGTGGCTAAAAAGAATTCTTTGCTAAAGTCTGGAAAGCTAAGTACTGGGGGATGTGTTAATCTTTCTTTCAGTTCATCAAATGCTTCTTGCTGCTCGTCTGTCCATACAAATGATACGTGTTCCTTTAAAAGTTCAGTTAGTGGAGCTGATATGACTGCAAATTTCCCTATGAACTTGCGGTAAAAACCTGCTAAACCTAAGAATGACTTTACGTCCTTCTTGCACTGAGGTGTAGGATATTCCTTGATTGACTTAATCTTTAAGTCGTTTACTTCTACGCCCTTTTCACTTAGTGTATGACCAAGGTAGTCTATTTTCCTTTTAAGGAAGTTACACTTCTTTAATTTAAGCTTCAGGTTGGCTTTTCTTAATCTCTTTAGGACTTCTCTGACTAAGTCTATGTGTTCCTCTATAGTGTCTGTTGCAATTACCAAATCATCTATGTAACAGTGTACGTCCTTGCCTAGTAAATCGCCCAAAATTTTATCCATTAATCTTACAAAAGTTACCGGGCTTGACCTTAGACCAAAGGGCATTCTTACATACTGGTATCTGCCGTTACTAGTGGAAAAAGCAGTCAAAGGTTTGCTTTCTTCGTCTAGAGGGATTTGCAAGAATCCCTGCAATAAATCTATTGTGGTGAAGTACTTCTTGGACCCTATAGTGGCGATAAGATCTCGCATTGACGGCATTGGATAAGGATCATTTTCAGTAATTTGGTTCAATTTTCTGAAATCCACAACTATTCTATAAGTTTTGTCCCTTTTAGGAACTAGCAAAAGTGGAAAAGACCATGGGGATTTAGATGGTTCTATTATTCCTTGCCTATTCATTCTTTGTACTTCTCTTTCAATGATCTCCTTCTGGGAATGTGCTACTCTGTAAGCTGGTATGTAAATTGGCTTGGTGTTTGATGGAATGTCTATCTTGTGTGTTATTTCGCGTGTATTTCCCAAGGTGTCGCCGTCTAGAGCGACTATATCATTATATTCGCACAGTAAGTCTATGAATTCTTCTCTAACATGGTTTTCCTTAATGTCTTTTAAATGAGATCCTATTTTAGCTCTTCTCAGTTTTATGTCCTGAGCGTAATTTTCATTTCCTTTACTAATTGCTGCTACCGTTTCCCTTTCTACAACTCGGATAGGTATGGCGTATACTTCTGCTAGGCCTATCTCTGTACCTGGTGTTAATTTAACCTTTCCTCCTCTGTTATTCGTAATCTGTAACGCTATTTTGTTCTGTCTGACTTCATGTAAACTAGAAGAATAATGTATTCCGTTTACTTGCGACTTTTCAGTAAGTGTGAGAATTTCCTTCCCTTCAAAAATTGGATTTACTGTACATTCTACCCACGTACTTTCTCCTGGTTTAAGTCTTAATTCCCTCTCTAACTTTAAATAAGTGCATTGATTTGATTCTAAGAGGTTAATGATCTGTTGTGAACTCGTGATGCATTCTGGATATCTTCCCTCTGTCTTATCCTTCTTTAAGATACCTTTCATCGTGGGATTCTCTTGAGTCTGGGTTCTTTTAATTGGCTTGCATATTGGTATTCTAGAAATTTCACGACCGTTGTTAATCACTAGTTGTTCCCTAGGGGCATCAATGCTTATTCCTTGTCTAGCCATAGTTGGATAACCTATCAGCAAATGAGCAAAAGCTAATTGTATATCTCTGGCTACCAGAACCTTTTCTCTTAGAGCAATTCTTCCTAGCCTAAATGGAAAATCTAACTGTCCAATTACGTGGATATCATTACCCTGGACGTCTGTGATTCTACAATCTACTGCTGGATTCAAACTTAAGTGAGAAAAATACAATCGATACACCTTTTCTGACATTATATTCTTAGGACTACCTGTATCAAAGAATGTAACAATAGGTTTCTCTAGACCGACATGTGCGGGAAATAATGGTCTATAATTATATTCATTCCCTACATCAACTTTGCTAACCTGTGTAGCTGGGCTTAGCCTTGACATTCCGGACATTCTCTCTGTTATAGAGGAAGATTCATTGTACCAGTAAGCAGAAAATTTCCCATTGCGTCGTCTGACATTGACTGAACTGGTTGATACCCTATGCTTGCTGTTTGATTGGGATATCTATTTGGGACGGAATCCCTATTTCCTCTAACTGGGGGAGATTGACTATTGTTTCTACTTCTGCCTCTCGACTGACGTCTACCTCTAGGAGCTGAAACAAATTTATTTCTGCATTCTCGAGCACTATGTCCTGTTCTCTTATGGAAAAGACAGAAGGCTATCCCTCGGCAGTCACTGGCATAATGTCCTCTCTTCTGACAGTTATAACACGTGACTGTCGAAAATCCTCCTTGAGAAGATTTACCTGGCATCTTATTCTGATTTCTAGATGGTGTCCTAGATCTATTTGGACCCCTTTCTTTTTGTCCTATAGCGACTAAAGGTGTGTATATAGGATTCCCTTCAGGCCTTCTACCTAGAATTTTTGTTTCCTCCTCTTCAATCTCTGCTACATCATCGGATGTCTCCCACTTACGTGTCATCCTTGCAATAACTTCCGTTGGCAGGCTTCCAATCATTATTGCTAGTCTAAATATTTTTTTAACATGACTCATTAGCATTTTTTTGCTGCCTCCTTCTACCTCTATCCAACCTGTGGATTCCATGAAGTTACCCCATTCATTCATATTGTTATACAACTGAGAGCTAAACTCTTGATAACGTCTTTCGTCTAACTTAAATTGACGCACTATCCTTGCCAAGCTAGTAACTGGATCTCTTTCACCAACTGTGGAATAAACCTTCCTAAAATACCGTTTCAATTCTTCCCAATTCTTAAGATCTCGGTAAGTCTCGGAGTGGACGTATCGCTCTAAGTCTCCTCCGGCTTCCAAATCAAGATAACTCTTGGCTTCAATAAGCTTTTCTCTATCTATCCCCGTTATGCTATCTAGGCGTGTCTCCACCTGCTCTATCCAGTTCTCTAAGTTACAAGCTAACTGGCCGTTCTTTCTTCCGCAAAATTTAGCTATGTGATTAATCACATGCGCTCGAATTCGCGGACTGTGTACCTTCCGGCATGGTTAATTTCCTTGTTTGACTTCTCGTGAGCACCGGCGTTCTTACGTTCTGATGAGTCGGTCTCCCTTTGACCATCGACTCGTTAATGGAAATTTTCTTAAGTACTGAGTATCATTAAAAGTATCAAAGTTATGACAGTAATATCCCAAAAAGAAAATGATAAAACAATAAACTGTTTTTACTTAAGTATTCGATCACCCAAAAAAGGTAAAAGAATTTTCCCCAGAAATATTCTCAAAGTCTTACGTTACCGGTAAGCGATTCTTAAACAACAACAAAAAACCCTCTTAACAGTACTGGTAAAACGATACTGAACTGACCGTAAAGTGTACGCTAACGAGAGACCTCCCGTGAATTACCCTTGTTATCCTAAACAAACAAAATAAAAACAAGTAAACATTCATTCGACGTAACGAATAAAAGTAAAAAGCAAATACTAAAAAAAAAAAAAAAAAAAAAAAAAAAAAAAAAGTACAAGAAATCACAAAACAACCAAAATCACAAAAAAAATAACATAAAATGACACAATCAAAATTCAAATTAAAATTTAAAGTTATTGGTTAGTAAATACAAATGTTCGGGAAAAGGTCTTAGTAGCTGATTAGTTATAATTAGTAAAATGAAGAAATATCGTAAGGTTTCGTTGCCAAAAAAAGAGTTCAGAGTGAAAATCTTTTAATCTTGAAATACCAGAAATTGTCTAACTGAAATGTTAATCGCGTAATTTACTTTTAATAGAGTTTTAATGTTATGTAAGTGTGGGGACATTTATTTGGACTTATCTTCTTTCGTCGTCTTCGACATCTGGGGTTACGTCTGACCGCTTGCGTTCGCCTACCAGCGCGTTGAATGATGCGTTGGTTCCCCCTCTCTCTCTCTCCTTCGGGAAAGGGGACCTCTCTCTCTCTCTTCTTTCCTCTCAGAGCAGGATTGCGTTGACGGATGCGTTTTCGGGATTGTTTTCTTTCCTCTTGATATATTTGCCTTATGCTTTCGACATCTTGTTCTTCTGGTAAAACGCCTGATCTTGTTCTTCGGAGTGGAGCTTTTCTTCGTGAAGTGTGGGTGCTTTTTTTTGGAGCGCTTTTATTGTTACGACTCGATAACTGTCTTTGAATTTGGGGAAGCACTGGTACTGTCTTAGGGGAGAACTTCTATTTTGAGTGGCGTGAATGGATTGAAATCTCTTATGCCGACACTAAACTTTTGATTCTGTTTCGCTGCCGCTGTTTTTAACTGTCATTCGTGTCTTCGTATCACGTCGCTAATCACCATTTCTTTGCTGTCTCTTTTGTCTCTTCCTATCCTTACCGCTCGACATCAGTTAATCTTGTCACTATATCAATCTTTATCTCATCGTATCCCATCGCTCTGCCACCAATAAATCTGTGACGGTACTTACTTTCTTTGCACAGATCTAAGGTAACGTGCGCCGTGGAGGCTGTACTTTGGGGAATTAGGCTTATATAAATTCTTCTTGTCTTGCTCAATGTTCTTAATCTGGAATTCGTTTATGAGGGTTCTAATTTTGGATGAGAAATTAGTTGATATGTTTCTTTGCATTAAGTTTATTCTTCGTTAGGGGTTCTTACAAATGTCTTTCCACCTTCTGAGTTACTGGGCTCTTGGACTGATAAAACTTAATTGGCACTTGTTGCAATTACGAGTCTATAGGCACGAGGGAATTTTACTGAGTATTGATTGTCACTTTCACTGTCTTTGATTAATTCGCACACCACACTTTTGCACCTGTTCTTCTTCTGGGGATTCTTCTGTCTTTCTCTTGTTTCACGTCCATGCCACTGCAGTTTTCTCCCCTCAGGCTCCCCGGCCGGTTTTTGTTTCGCTCTCTTTGCTTCTCTGTTCCCTTTTTTCTCTGCTCTCCTTTTCTCTCTGTCTGCCGCCCTTTTTGTTGGGTTGAAATCTCCTTAGCACCCGCCTTTGGATTTTCGGATACTTGACTGGGGTGGCGGCGATTTGGTTTTCTGAAAGACTTTTTGTGTCTTAGTGGCTACTAACTTCATACGAGACCGCCTTCCTGTCAGGTCTTCTACAGTAATTCGTAGGCTTTGAATTTGTATACGCCTCCTTCTTCATGTCCTGGCTTCTTAGGGGCGTATCCCTTGGTAACCTCATAGGTCATTCGTCGATACTTCTTTTGGGCTGTCTTATGACCAACACTCATGGCTTTTGATTCGTCGATACTAGAGGCCTACCTTTGGGAGGGTGGAGCTTTTAAGAATTTGGTACTTCCCTCTTTCTAACAACGGGTCATAGAATTCCTTTTTAACGTATGCCAGATGGCTCTCTCTGACCTGTTCACGAAAGGAACGCCGATTAGTCATAGGCGCTAATGAGAGTAGTTTCCAATTTCTCGAATATGCCTGGGCGATATCCCTCATCGACCATAATCTCTTGTTTTGTGGTCATAATCGCTGGTACGGACAGAGGCTTTTTGGGGGAGATGAAAACCAGATGTCTAATGGCTAAAAGCCTAATGTTTGGAGTAACAAAATCCCTTCGCTAAGAAAAATCATTATCGTATTCCCTTTCCCTTTTTCTTCTCTTATTATCTGTTTCGTGCCTTTTTCTTAAGTATTATTAAGTTATTGCCTTTGGAATAACAACACTGTGCCACACTATTACATATTTATATATATATATATATATATATATATATATATATATATATATATATATATATATATATATATAAGCATTCAACCAATGCTTAAGAAGATTAAAGGAAGATTATCAGCGGGAGTGACCAAAATTGGCTTACCTGTGGATGGACCTCTAACTTTTCTCATTCATGTACCTGAAGAGGGAGACAGCAGAGTCTGAAATATAGTATTTCTCTCTCTATATTTTGGTGTTTTTTATGGGCTCCTTTTATTATATATATATATATATATATATATATATATATATATATATATATATATATATATATATATATATATATATAATAATAAAAGGAGCCCATAAAAACACCAAAATATAGAGAGAGAAATACTATATTTCAGACTCTGCTGTCTCCCTCTTCAGGTACATGAATGAGAAAAGTTACAGAAAAGGTGGTATTTATACCAAGACACCCATCCACAGGTAAGCCAATTTAGGCCACTCCTGCTGATTGATATATCTTCCTTTAATCTTCTTTAGCGTTGGTTGAATGAAAACCTTGTCGATGATATCCGAGTCCCATGCTCCCTTTGAGATATTACCTGCCTCTCTTTAATCAAGGCCAATTTTATCATTTGACTCTTGTACTGGCAGTTGCTGCTGTAAGTTATACCGGACAAATTCCAGTTTATTCTATGGTTATGTTCATTTATATGGTTGAAAATAGCTGAGTTCTGCTGTCCATATCTAACTGACTGTTTGTGCTGTATTAATCTTTGGGGAAGTGATTTTCCTGTAAATCCAATGTAAGATTGGTCACAGTCCAGGCATGGGATTTTGTAAATGCCTGTGTATTTGGGGGATGTCTTTTTTTGGACGTTAATCAGGGATTTGGCTAAGGTGTTTAGGTAAGTAAATGCAAAAGGGTTAGATTTTCCTAGGGTCTGGATCACCATCTTAATCCTGTCCAGGTGGGTAATTTTTATTTTATTGTTGGATGTGTCTCTGGTCCTGTCTTGAGGGGGTCGGTAGAAAATTAGGTTTGCTTTGTGAATTGCTTTCTCAATTATATGGTCAGGATACCTTAAAGACAAAAGTTGCTTACGAATTAGTTCAAATTCTTTTTCCAGGAAATCTAGGGAACAAATTCGTAAGGCTCTTAAGAATAGGTTACTGGCTACGCCTATCTTGATAGGAATGTCATGATAGCTCGTAAGCAACGAATAGTTCAAATTCGGAAAATCTAAGCCTTTTGCATTTACTTACCCAAACACCTTAGCCAAATCCCCCAAGGACGCAGGCATTTACGAAATCCCATGCCTGGACTGTGATCAATCTTACATTGGATTTACAGGAAAATCACTTACCCAGAGATTAATACGGCACAAACGGTCAGTTAGGTATGGACAACAGAACTCAGCTATTTTCAACCACATAAATGAACATAACCATAGAATAAACTGGAATTTTTTCTGTATAATTTATAGCAGCAACTGCCAGTACAAGAGTCAAATGATGGAATCGGCCTTGATTAAAGAGAGGCAGGTAATGAATATCTCAAAGGGAGCATGGGACTCGGATATCATCGACAAGGTTTTCATTCAACCAACGCTAAAGAAGATTAAAGGAAGATATATCAATCAGCAGGAGTGGCCTAAATTGGCTTACCTGTGGATGGGTGTCTTGGTATAAATACCACCTTTTCTGTAACTTTTCTCATTCATGTACCTGAAGAGGGAGACAGCAGAATCTGAAATATAGTATTTTTCTCTATATATTTTGGTGTTTTTTATGGGCTCCTTTTCTTAGATCGAATTCTGTTATAACAGAACATTTTTACCAGTCACACACACACACACACACCACACACACACACACACATATATATATATATATATATATATATATATATATATATATATATTTATATATATACATATATACAAAGCTATAGCCACATGAAAAGTAATGAATGAATGAAAGTTCTTTTTCTTTTACTCTTGGGAATTTAATTCCATGGAACAAATTTTTTTTTAAATGACTCCTCACCAGAGTGGCAACATTGCTTATAAGATCGCATGTATGGAATGTGGTTCATTTTATTTGGTACAGACAAGAAACGAAGTAATTGTCAGATTAGATAGTCAATTAGAGCTGCCCAATAAATTATGTTTCCTTGTGCACCAACGTGAAAAATCACAGGATTGACTGGTCCCAAAATAGCATAATAAAAAGATGTAAAGACACTTCTTTCCAGTCTCTTAGAATCTGCATTAATGCAGTTAATAAAGGAAAATTGTATGGATTTGAGAATATCTATACACTCTCGACTCTCTTCTGCACAAGATGTTCGAATATCTAAATTAGAAACCAAAGAATCTCAATCATTCTTGTTAATGTCCTTTGGCCCTTCTTGTTTAACCAAGTACCTGAGTTAATCAGAGACAGCTGTCCTTCACCTGAAGGGTCACCTAAAATGAATCCCCTTTGTATGCATTAAAATGGTCAAGTAACCCTTCATTCTTAGCTTTTGTTGGTGAAACCAAGTCTCATTTCTAATATTTTCTTGTATTATTATTATGTACTTCGCTTGAAAATACCTGAGGAAAAAGGCGAAAGATCTTGTACCCCGTGGTTACACTTTCCCCATGGTCATACATCACCTTATTATTCCCGTGATAGAAGTTAATATATATATATATATATATATATATATATATATATATATATATATATACGTGTGTGTGTGTGTATGTGTGTGTGTGTGTGTATGTATAACTGAATCACGAAAGTTTTGGAACGTGATGAATCCATAAATAAAGGTAGCCCCGAAAGAAAAATAAACAATGGAGTGTCTGCAAGATCTGTTTCAACGTCGAAAGATCTTACAGAAACTCTGTTGTTTATTTATCCTTCGTGGCTTATACCTTTATATATATATATATATATATATATATATATATATATATATATATATATATATATATATATGTTATATATATATAATATATATATATACATATATATATATATATATATAATATATATATATATATATATATATATATATATATATATTTGTGTATATATAGACAGGGCTTAGGTCCTGACCGGTTTTGGCTTTATTTCTAAGCCATTAACGAAGGACTGATGTACAGTGGGTTAGGAATAAACCCGAAATTAGTCAGAACCTACATGCAGTTCTTTCATTTTTCATATCTTTCAAAGTATGTTCATAATCCTCATGGGCCAATGTCATTTAGTTATGATAGCGAAGGGAAATCTTGCCTTCATTCGTGCAATTGTTCCCTCACCATTCTCCTGTTTTGTTATAGCATCAATCCAAGATCCTGTTATGTTATTTGGGAAATCATTACAGATGAGTCGTTGGATATACTGCTTAAATTTCTTTATAGATAGTGCTATCTACTGTAGTGTGACAGGTCATGACATATGTATACTCCAATATTAGGATCTTGGTAAGTAGGTGGAGCACCCACTGGCACGTATGAAGTAGTCCTGAGTTGGTGGCCTTCAGATACAATGTGGTTTCAAAATTTCTGGCAGGAAGACGTCCTGGAAGGGAAGTGGTCATTGCAGTTCCTCTCTGTCACAGCAAAGAAGTTTTTAAAGAGCGAACCTCACAAAGATTGCTGATACCTCGTGACCCAAGGTCATCTGATGGGTTCCTATCTCTTACAGTTGCCAAGAAGAGCCTCCTGTCTCCTCGGGGATGCTGAAGGATGGGGTGAAACTGCCATAATACATTTTCTTAATTACATAGTTCTATCGACGTGTAAGTTTATGAAATTGACTAAACTTCAAGGAAACAACTGTCTTTGGAGTTAACGGTTCAGATGAGTTTTGGGGAATTCTGAAGAGGGTATAATGCTTTAGTGGGATGAGATGAATCATATCAGGATGTGGGCCAAATTATCCACCAAGTGATATGTGGAGAAGAGAAAGTGGCTCACTGTAAGGGGGGAAGAGGATTCCCCACCTAAGGGGATTTCACAACTCTATACAGGCTAAAATACCCCCACGATTTTGGGGAGTTTAGTACCATCTTGTTGAGCATTGACAACATCTACTACCTTGTTGTTAGCTCATTGCTTGATATCACTTGCAGGGCCTAGTAAATAGCTCTTCTGTTTCACAGCATGTCCTAAATATAAGTGAATGGCATGATTTGAAGTTAAACTTTCTGTACATAAGTGTGTACTGTAGGTACTATACTTTCAAATACTTTCAACATTAAGTATTTCTCTGATCAGGGGACCCTCTCAAGAAGAGTCCAGCCAACGATCTGTGTTACATTATAATACTATAATTCTGAACCTTGGACGAATCAGATATGCAAGAAAACTTCCACAGCGGAAGTCTCTGAATCCTCCTGCACTGTGCACACACTACACCATTCACCAGTCTTCCATGTACCTCGCATATATTATACTATACACACACACACACACACACACACACACACACACACACATATATATATTAATATATATATATATATATATATAATATATATATATATGCGAATCCCACAGGAAAATGATAGTCAGAAATCCAAGCGCTTTCGTCTTTACTCAGACATTGTCAAGGAGCTAATGAAGTACAATTGGAGAGAAAGGTCTCAGGTACAAAACAAGATCAAGAATACCAGATGGTTAATTGTCAAAAGGGTAAAAATTAAAAGAGATAATCCAGGATTATTGGATATCACATGGTCACAAACCTAAACAGATTTGACCCTAACCGAAATTACAAAGTTTCTTTACAGTCCAAAACATGTAAAAACTGAATATATTAATTTTGTTGCTTTTCATTATGAAAGCATCCAGTTTAAATAAACCAAGACTTAAATTTAGAACATTTCTATTATTTGACTTGAGGAAACAAGATTCAATGATATTCCTTTTAACTGTGTCATTACATGGGATTAAGGCTCTTGCTTGACTCCAGTTAATAGGATGGTCTAAATCTCTCATATGTACGAATAATGCATTCGATATTTGCCCAGTTCTCACAGAATATTGATGCTGTTTGAGACGTTGTGAAAGAGATTTACCGGTCTGTCCGTAATAGACTTTATCACACATTTTGCAAGGAATTTCATATATGCAGCCTGGAAGATCTTTAGGAGAATTTTTGATTACTAAACTCTTGACATTAATATTACTGAAAACAACATTTATGTTAAAAAGCTTTAAAATTCTAGTAATATCTAAAAACCTTTCATCATAGGGTAATTTTAGAATGTTATGCTTACTAAATTCAAGTTTGTCATTAGTTGAATAAAATGTTTTTCTAGCTCTTTTCCATGCCACATTTACAAAAGTCCTTGGGTATTTAAGTTTAATTGCAATATCATAAATAGTTTTAATTTCAGCGCCAATAAACTGCGGGCTACATACACGTAAAGCCCTTAGGAACACCCCAGAAAAAACAGAGAATTTAACATTTTGATGGTGATTGGAGAAGTAATGAACAAAAGAGGCAATGTTAGTTGATTTTCAAAAGACTGAAAAGGTGAAATTTCCATAATTTCTATGGACAGTTACATCAAGAAAATTCAAATTACAATTTCTTTCTTCCTCTACAGTAAATTTCATAGAAGGGGTAAATTATTGAGATTATTAAGGAATTCCTGGAGATCTTCGTGAACTGGCCAAATACAGAAGATATCATCCACATATCTAAACCAAATAACTTTTTGGGGCAAAATTTCAACGTCTCAAACAGCATCAATATTCCCCTGAGAACTGGGCAAATATCGAATGCATTATTCGTACATATGAGAGATTTAAACCATCCTATTAACTGGAGTCAAGCAAGAGCCTTAATCCCATGTAATGACACAGTTAAAAGGAATATCATTGAATCTTGTTTCATCAAGTCAAATAATAGAAATGTTCTAAATTTAAGTCTTGGTTTATTTAAACTGGATGCTTTCATAATGAAAAAAGTTGTAGATAAATATAGGCAACAAAATTAATATATTCAGTTTTTACATGTTTTGGACTGTAAAGAAACTTTGTAATTTCGGTTAGGGTCAAATCTGTTTAGGTTTGTGACCATGTGATATCCGATAATCCTGGATTATCTCTTTTAATTTTTACCCTGTTGACAATTAACCATCTGGTATTCTTGATCTTGTTGTGTACCTGAGACCTTTCTCTCCAATTGTACTTCATTAGCTCCTTGACAATGTCTGAGTAAAGACGAAAGCGCTTGGATTTCTGACTATCATTTTCCTATGGGATTCGCTTATTTATGAAGTCACGTGCATCTACTGTGATTTTTTAAGCACACAACACCACACACACACACACACACACACACATATATATATATATATATATATAATATATATATATATATATATATATATACACACACACACACACACACACACACACACATATATATATATATATATATCTATATACATATATATATATATATATATATATACTATATATATATATATATACATATATACATATATATATATATATATTTTATATATATATATATATATATATATATATATATATAGAGATATATATAGAGACGAGAGAGAGAGAGAAGAGAGAGAGAGAGATTTAGACGAATATTTTGATAATCCAGGCTCACTCTAGGAAGATGTGGATCTCCTGAAAGACCAGAGCGTTGCTCGCTTTTATTTCAAGTAGAAGAGTAAAGTCGGCACCGAGGTCCATAATAATATAATGTGAGCTAAGAAGTCGCAGTTTCCAAGTATTAATGTTTCTTTTCCAAATGAAAACTTTTCAAACGATAGTCATAGCACATATCAGATGAACGGCCTCGACGACAAAATTGCGAAAAAAAGAAAAAAATGTTAATCCAGCCTTGAATGTGGGGTGAGGTGAGACCATCAAAGTAAAAGAAGCACATATTTAGAAACTTGGTTACATTATGTACCAAATGAAAAGTCTGTGCGCAAGTTATAAAGAGTGTTACTTAAAGTATGTCCTCCTATGATGACATAATTCATTGATATCAAAATGGTAATGTTTAGGTTTCCACTCGTCTCTCGGCTATCACTCACTACCTACACTTAACTACATGACAGCTACTCAGTTTCCCTATTTAGTTCAACGTGGACATAATGAATTTAAGAATCGCTTCAGTTATGGCCTGGAATACTACCTGGAATTTCACTACACGAGGCGATGGTGGTATCGTCAGAGAAAGACTAAAATTTACATGTTTTATGTTTGCTTTTTGGTGTTTAGTCTAAGGTCACCTCCCTACACTCTAGACAATGGTAAACGGTGAAGTATAACCTAATGATGACTATCCTCTCAGAGAGAAAGAGAGGGAGAATTTTAGTTAAATCTCTCTAAACCATGAAACAAAATACATGATAGAAGTAAAAGATGGAAAAAAACTTTCCTAGCTCAAGACAGGTGATTGTTATTGTATGCTTTATTTAGTACATCTCTATGATGTTCCAATATTCTTGGACTTCAGTAGAACGTTTTCTGTGATGTCGACTTTCTCTCTGCGGGTCTCGGAAGAAGGAAAACGTACAGCCATTTAAATTGTGACACCAACCAGAAGTGAGGAAGGCATTCAGTTAAATATTGGTTGATGTACGTATACCATTATGTTCTTGTGATGTTTTAAAAAGAAGCTACTGTAATTAAAGTGCAGAAATTTAGGAAATTAGTGCATATTCTCCCACACTTCTTTGCAACATAATGGGTATTTCACGTAGCCATTTTGCACAATGCACGGTGCACCAACTACTAGTGAACTTTGCATCATACGCGAGTTCTGTTTTGTAATAGTCTAATAGACCATGGCAAGTCGCGGCCGAATATTGATAAAAATTTTAGTCTACTGATTTCATCGAAGAAATGATCAATAAAAAAATTTAATTGCATGATGCAATATAATTGTGTCCCTAGAAGACGGATCCCAAAAGTTACATCATCTCATTCATCTTTATTTTTACGAGAAATTATAAGAAAAAATTAGCAATATAGACGTCGAAAGTATAAAATAGTAATCCAGTGGTTATAAATGAGCTCACTATTACAATAGTGTTGAAAGAAATACTGATGACAATTATTGACGGTCAACACCTTATCATCGCATTAGTGTTCTTGTCGAAAATATTAAGACATGCAGACTATCATACATATAGAATTTTAAGAAAATGGGCTATTATGTAATTAGCGTTTTTAAAAGCCCTTTTCATCTTAATTGATCAAAAGGGGACTATGAAATTTTGTAAACGTGAAAGGTAAATTAATGTAAGATTTTGACTAGCGTGGAACGACATAACCTGGGTAAAATTCAAAGTTTTTTTTGTTTTGTTTATAACATTTCAGCCTATACAGGAGTTGCGCTGCCATTTATTTAGTTCAATTCAATTTGCTTTAAGTAGCTTTAAATGCCCGATAGCAGAGATGAAAACCACGAATTGTTTCTGTAATCATAGTACCTATACACACACACACGTATACCATACTTATTGCTTTTATTTTCATATTCTTACACCTAATTCATGTCAAAACTATGTCTAAATCATGTGATATTCATTAAAAGTTGAAGGCAGAAATACGACCAAAATTCCCATGAGAAATGGAAAGAAGACGTACTTTAATTTTGCAGCATTACTGTATTAGTCAAGAACGGCCTTCTATTAGTACTTATGGCAGATAATATTCTTATGATATTTAAAGGTTAAAAAATCGAGTTATTTGGAGTTAAAGTTTCTAAATATAAGCAAACTTAGTTTCTGGAATACCGAGATATCTCAAAACAAACGTAATTTTTCGTTATTCTCGCTCCTCTTAATATCTACACAATTATAGATGAATATAAGTAAATATAATGAATCTAATGAGGCGAATTCGTTGTTTGGGCAAAAGAAATAGGTTATTCTAAAAAATGCATCTTTTAGAAGACTTTCGGGGGGACCCTCTACGAGAAATTCACACCATCGGGCTCTTTACTCGCTCATTTTAAGGCTTTCCTCCACGTAAGTGTACGGTTTAATTTATCTCGTTGTATTACTTCGTTATCTTGTGCCATCCGACCTTGTATACATAGCAGAATTTAGTCTAATCATTGACTGTTGCACTTGTGTAAGAAATAAGGTCATTAGTTAATGTTTTGGTGGTGAAATGTAAGTTTGAAAATAAACTTTGGGAAATGTGATTCGATGGTTCCCCGCATCCGGAGCGGCCGAGGCAAAGTCTAGTTGTTTTGGTCTGTAACTGCGTAAATACTTCATTTAGACTTTAGTTGCATGGTTTCCAGTGATGAAGGAGAACCGCTGATTATATGAAGACCGATGCATTTACTAAATGTTTGACAGGGTTATCCCCGATTCGGAGGTCCCGCCAATTTACTTGGCCGAAAGTGTTGTCTTTGTTCGCGGTGAAGAGAAAGTCTGTAGAATTAGGCTTTGGAGAGGTCGGGTTAATCGTCAATTCATTGTCATGATTCTGAGAAGGCGATTTCGTTTTGGTTAATCTAGATTGGCCCACTTACTCCAGCGCCAGCGTTAAGGCCGTCCGCATTAGCTAGGCTATTTGTCAGACCAACCTGTCGTCTCCCCCGGCCTACTTGAGACCTACCGGTATTTTCGAGTTATTTACCTGTATATATAGGCTAGCTCGCCTCGAGTTTCTTATTGTAGGCTGGGCAAATTTGTTTTATATCCAGCTGTTGCAATTTATTAGGGTAAAATACCGAATGGCCGGCCTCTTGTCATAGCGCAACCACCTTCCCGAAAATCGGAAGTTACGGCCTTAATTTGTGACTTGCGAGAATAAATTTACTTCGGGAGGAAAGTAGAGGAAGTACCGTTTCGGGAAGGTGGTCGCGCTATGGCAGAGGCCGACCGCTTCGGTATTTTAACCTACTGTGCATCATCCACGACTAGGTCACAAGACTGAGAACGGCAGGAAAATGGCTTGCTATGTCAGTACGTTTGTCTCACACTTTTACCTATTTGTTCTTAAAGCCTATCAGAATGCACACTGCTTCGTTATGCAATATTTATTTTCTGTTGAAGTGCATAACGTGCAAAGGCTAGGCACGATAAAAAATACATTTCACCCCAACCTGAACCGGCGTCCTTACTCGCACCTTGCTGTGAGGAAACTTCCTCCCCCCCCACCCCCCCTCGGCCCCCCCCCCCCCCCGGATCCCCCTCCCACTCACCCATATGACATTGCTTATACTACCAGTACAAGGTGCAGGTAACCGTTCCTCAGTACCCAATAGCTAAAATCTACCTATGGTTTATTTACCCATCGTCAGTATGCTCAGTAAGCATGGGAAATTTTGCTGCCTAAACTAAAAGGCCTGCTCCAGGTTAGGTTGATTCGTTTGGTTAGGTCACAATCATTGTTACTATGCTTGGCCTTTACCCCCCAGCCAGGTTAGGGCACACGCCCTAAGTCAGGTTAGGTTGGTTCATTTGGTTCGGGGGTCAGTTTAGTTAGTCAGGCTGCACGTCTCTTGCCCAAACCTCCACTTAGGTTAACAGGCCATATGTTCAAAATATGCATGTAGAGTAAGGGGACAGTTTAGTTACGCAGGCTGCGCAACTCGTGTCTGAACCAATGTAGAGTAGGGGTCAGCCACACATCCGTTTCATGGATTTCCTAGTTTTAATTGTCGTCTTAGTTTCCCCCACCTAGAAACCCTGGTTTCCCAATGGGTCCCCCCCAATCCGTTCTGCAAAAATTACACCTGAAAATACCATTTGTATAATCTTACTGCACGTTTTCTAAAATCGGACCAAAACTTAAGCGCTAGATTTGTCAAGTTTTACCAAAATATCTTCCATTCAGCTGCCATCATGTTTTTATTCGGCTGCCATTATCAAGCAGACGATACTCTTGGCCAACTAGACTTTAGGCGCTCCAAAGGCCTAGTTATGCTTATGTAGGGGGAAACACCACCGACTACCAACCCTTATCACGCTGGACAGGTCTTATTCACTTGATATTTAAGTGGTGAAACAAGAATACAATTACAACTCCAAGCATACCATTCAAAAGATTGAAGTTTTGTCAACATAATGTGATGCCCATCTCCGATGTCAGGACGCGTTATAATGTACTTTTTTTCGGGTTGTACACGTTGATCGTACATGGTCCACCCCTGTACCATGCGGTTTTTTACCCTAACTGGTTTGGACCATGGATGGCAAATGCCTCCTAGCCATGAGTTACATTAGGAATGTAAGTTCTGACTAGGCCAGGGTATGACATCCTCAGAGAAATTTGAGTTTTTGCCAACGTTCATGGTTGGATTTCTTAAGCTTTTACGTTGCCCAACTCTGCTTCTGTTCCCTATCATTCATGTACCTAGATTTTGTAATTTCATTCACAGTTAACTCACACCTGCTAAGTCAGTTGTTAAGGATAGGCTATAGCTTAGGTTAGAGGTTAGCCTAACCTATCCATTTACAGTCAGCTCAAGATGAGGGATTGGTTAGGCTATGTTGACAGTAATGGCCAAAATCACCAGTTAACCCTAAGTGGACAGATTGGGTAAATGACTGGGCTGTAACATAGTGGTCATTTTCTGGAAAAGCGCTTGAATTATGCCAAGGTTTTGTAACTTACAGAAAACACTTAGTGCGAGAGGAGCGTAGGTCTCCATGTGCTGCCTGAATTGGCCGCAATTCCTGACTGATGTTTGGGGCAACAAATTAAGTAAATTTTTGGGAAGCTAATGCTCATGGCAACAAATTAAAGTAATTTTTGCGGAAGTTGGCCATGTTCTGAGAGTGGTGTTCACTGTGTCGCAGCCCTGTCATTTACCTTATACTCATATAGTAATGACAGGGTTTGGTAATTAACAGATTTACTCGGTGAATCAGGCAGGAAAGAGGTGCTATTACTTCTATCGTCCACAAATTCACCAATGGCAACTTTTAAGACTCGATGCCTCATGACATGAGTTAGTTGTGTGCTTGATAGGGCTGGGCAAAAATCGCAAACTTTGGACTCGACAAAATCGACTCTTGGAGAGGGTGGACTCGCAAGAATAGATTCTGAAGTAGACTCCCCTCCCAACGTCATTCTGTAGTATGTAGTGGCGAGAGGTTCGACGCCGTCGATGGAGTTGACTCCCTGGGTGCAGCTGCACCTAAGACAAACAAACAAGGGACTCGGGGGGTGGGGGGAGGTCTTGGAGGAAAGAAATATTCTCCGAGTCACTCGGGCGCTTCCTGTTCCTAAGCCGCTTAGAGAGACTTAGGCCCGCATTCCAGGATAATTACATGCAGGTGTTCACTGTCCAACCAAACAAGACTATAAAGTCAATCCAAAATCGAGTGGTAGGGAGGAGTTTAAACAGATTAACATATCGTCGCCTATTTTCATATGGGAGAACATTGCTTTAGGCTTTGTCTGCTTTATCTGGGCCATCTTATCCTCTTAATCTATGACCTTGCCCTATGGCTTTTAGTTTTGGCAGTTTGTCTCGAATCATATAGCCTATTCCTTGGTTTTTTTTGTTCATTATAAATGCTATACTTATTTCCTTCTTTAGTGTTTGTCTTATTAACATATGATCAATTATTCTACTATATGTTTCAAAGATTGATTGTAAGTTTAATTTCAATTACAATTGTTTACACTCATTTTTATTCACCTCAGAAATTTTCTTTATTAATCTATTTCATTTGACACTCCCTTATTATGTTTTTGTTTACTCTCTCTTTTATATATCCACTTCATTTTATTCTCCTTTCTCTTTTATACATCTTCCTCTCTTTTTAAGCTTTCACTTTTACTTTATACATCTGTTTATTTTAAAGGTCCGCCGTTTCTTTTGCCTTGCTGGAAATATTTGAATATCACATTACAGTAATGACAAACATTTCCAATATGATATGACAATACATAATAAATATTTTTCAGTATCACATTTGGTACATAAATCGACCACCGTTTAAACCAATATCACATGTAGTAATGGTGAAAGCTCAGTAACACATATTACAGTAATATATATTTTCAATATCACGTTACCTACACCAACCAATAAAGCAATATATATCATATGTATTAGTAATGATGAGGGATCAGTATCACATATTACAGTTACAGTAATGATAAACATTTTCAATATCACATGGTTCCGACCGTGGTTCCTACATCAATCAATAAAGCAGTATCACATATATTAGAGATGGATCAAACTAGCAGTATGCCATATTAGTAATGGTAATAATTAAAATAAAGCTTCAGATAGGGTTTATTTACATGTTTTTATATTACAGTAATATATATTTTCAATATCACAAGTTACCTACACTAACCAATAAAGCAATATATAGCACATGTATGAGTAATGATGAGGGATCAGTATCACATATTATAGTTACAGTAATGATGAGGGATCAGTATCACATATTATAGTTACAGTAATGATGAGGGATCAGTATCACATATAGTTACAGTAATGATGAGGGATCAGTATCACATATTATAGTTACAGTAATGATAAACATTTCCAATATCACATGGTTCCTACATCAATCAATAAAGCAGTATCACATATATTAGAGATGGCATCAAACTAGCAGTATTATGATATTAGTAACGGTAATAATTTAAAATAAAGCTTCAGATAGGGTTTATTACATGTTTTTTATTCAAAAACAATATCATGTTGATATTTTTATCACTCAAGCACTACGTCTGTGTGAAATTAGTTCCTGCTTTCGAAAAAAAAGTCTTTCAGAAGGTACAGAAGTAGCTGGAATGCATAGAAACTTTTTAGCTAAGGCATGCAACTTTGGAAAAAGTACACTATCCATTTTCCACCATTTCAATGGGTCCTCATCCCGGGGAATTATTGGTTCCTCGAGGTACCTCCTCAATTCAATGTGAGGCCCTATGCTTGTCAATCGTTGTGACTTCATAGTTGTTTCCACTTTAGCATCAAAGCATTGCCAGAGTGATCCCCGTTTAGCCTGCACTTCATTTATGTGGCTCTCTGTCTCTGACGACTGGGATACATGAGGTACTGGCACAGACTCGTTTATCTCCTCTTGAGAATATTCACTGCGCATTAAATTCATAATTCTCTCTTCAGTCACCTTCACATTTCCCATGTCAACAAAAGACACTTTTTTAAACCTCACGTCTAGCAACGTTGCTGCTCCCAGCTGGAACACCTTTTCCACTGTTGCAAATCTTTTTTGCAACTGTTTTTGCAGTTCAGTGCCAAAACCTGCACTCATGTGAGCATTTGAGTTTATGCACTGCTGAAGTGCCCTCGTAATTGGAATAACCTTTGACAAGGAGGTGAAATTTTCTGTGGACATTTCTCTCGTTGCCTCTTCAAACGGTCCCAGTAGCAACACTGCACCTTTTACAACTTCCAGTTCCTCACTACTAAGGCACATGTTGCCTTTCCCTAACAAACACAAAGTGGTGGTAATGGCTTCATGCTGTTCGAGAAATCTTTCCATCATATAAAACGTCGAGTTCCACCTGGTGTCAACATCCATTATTAACTTTTTCTTTTCCACTCCATTTTGGTTTTGAATTTCACTTAGTTTGTCTGTTGCCTTCACGCTGTGGTGAAAAAAAGACACTATGCGCTTAATTTTTTCTTGTGACAGCTTTATTTCATTTGTGTTTTTTATTGAATCTTGCACAACGAGATTCAGTGTATGCGCAAAACATGGCTGTTGTTTTATTTTCATGTATTTTGTGACTGCTGCCACAATATTTGCTGCATTATCAGTAATGCAACATTCTTTATCAAGAATTTCCCATAGAGTGCAAATGCGTTTTAGTTCATCAGCAATATTTTCTGCTGTGTGATCAACTTTCAAACGAGCCGTTTCTAATACAGCTGATTTTAAATTCCACTCTGAGTTAATGTAATGAGCAGTCACGGTGATAAAGCCCCTAGTTTGCCTTGAAGTCCATAGATCTGTTGTGAGCGATACATGTGGTGTTTCTCTTAGCTCGCCCTGAACTTGTTTAACAGCTTCATCATACATTGCAGGCAAATATTTTCTAGTCAGATCCCTCCGGCTAGGCATAACATACCGAGGATCTAGACCATGAACAAAATTTGTTCCGACACGGCATACAAACTTCGGTCCTTTTACAATAGGAAGGTACTAGCGGCAGCTGGATAGGTCGTAAGCTTTCGAACAAGGAGTTCGGTAGTTAACTGCTTGTCCGACAGGCGCGCTAGCGCGCGACTGGTAGGTAAACAAACCACTTTTGCTTTCGGCCTGCTGGCGTGTGGACGTGTATCATCGTCTCTGCCCGCTTCATCGTCGTTGCTTCGCATGATTGTGTTTTTCTTTTTCTATTTATCTAGTGAAACTGAATTGTAAGTACAATCATTTCATATTTATTCCCATTGAATTCAATGGGAATAAATATGAAATGATTGTACTTACAATTCAGTTTCACTAGATAAATAGAAAAAAAAAAAGAAAAACACAATCATGCGAAGCAACGACGATGAAGCGGGCAGAGAGCGATGATACACGTCCACACGCCAGCAGGCCGAAAGCAAAAGTGGTTTGTTTACCTACCAGTCGCGCGCGCCTGTCGACAAGCAGTTAACTACCGAACTCCTTGTTCGAAAGCTTACGACCTATCCAGCTGCCGCTAGTACCTTCCTATTGTAAAAGGACCGAAGGTTTGTATGCCGTGTCGGAACAAATTTTGTTCATGGTCTAGATCCTCGGTTATGTTATGCCTAGCCGGAGGGATCTGACTAGAAAATATCAATTGTGAATTAAAGGATCTTGGTTTCACCACGCCCTCCGATTACCCGAGTGCCGGGACTGAAGGGCGTAAGTGCGGGAATCATTTTCCCAGAAATGATCCTCGTATTGTGTATGCCCTCCGTGCCGAGGGCGGGAGAGCGCTCGCTCCGAGCGTATATTTGGGTTGGAAAAACTTATTCAGTATGGAAGTGGAATCGCAAGTACAGTATTCTTTTTCATTTTCATATATTATTTTGATTGTAGCAATACTCATTTTGGATCAGTTTCCGAGCTTACCCGGAAATTGATCCTTTCCCCTTTTTATTTTGAATGAAGTGAAATCGCAAGTGCAGTTTCTTTTTTCATTTTCATTTTTTATTGAGATTGCATTGTTTACTGGATCAATGTTTCCGCTATTTCCCGGGAATTGATCCTTCCCCTTTTTATTTGTATGAAGTGAAATCGCAAGCGCAGTATTCTTTTCATTTTCATATTTTTTTTTTGATTGCATCAATTCATTATGGATCAAGGTTTCCATAAACCTTGATCCATAAGGTAAGGAATGGATCCTTTTACCCTTGCGCTCGGTACCGAGGCGCAAATGCGCTCGATCCGAGCCCTTATTCATTGTGAAGTGAATCGTAATGCAAGATGCATTTTCATTTTATTCCTTATTATTGATTGCATCAATATTTATTTGGGTTCAAGTTCCGCTCAGTCAGGGAATTGATCCTTATGCCCTTGCATTCGGGCCGATGGCACGATTGCTCTCGGGCTCTTTTATATTGTTGTTGGGTACATGGGTACTGTGCGGGGGTGGGGAACGAGAACCCCCCCCGCTCAGCTCCCACAGATGGCCCTTCCCCTTGGGGGGGGGGGAGGTTATCGGCGTTCTTCTCCTCGCCCGATCCGTCGAGCGCGGGGGGGGGCGCTCGGTGCCCGATGTACAATTGTATTAGGGGTCTTCCACTCGTTCGGAGAGGGCTCACCCCCCGCCGCGCGAGGGACTTCCCCCCCACTAATCGCTACTACTGTTATTTCCGCAGGTGCTACTGCCACGAGGGTGGACCTTGGTGAGGTATGGGCGTCCTTCCATTTGCAGGGCGTGCTAGTGTCCAGGGGCTGCGGTTCTATGTCTGGGCCTACTGCGGTCACCCATGGAGTGGTGACCACGCAACCAGGTGACGACGTCCCTCCTCACCTGGTGACTCGCCTCACGTGGTAACAGTCTTGCCTACAGCCGCTGTGAAGTGCCGTTCGCCGTACGAGAGGGGGGCGTGCCGCCGCCGCTCGTGGTTGCCGCGCTGCAGCGACCACACTTCCGCTGCCCTAGAGCTCGCCCCTGGACCTGCCGCCGGTACCAGGATGTTGCTGGCTGCTGCTCCACTTCCTGTGTTTCCGGTGCTACCTGCCGTACCTGCCGATTCTGGGTTGACTGTCCCTGCGTTGCTGCGCTGGCTGTCCCTGCCGTTGCTGCGCTGGCTGTCCCTGCCGTGCTGCGCTGGCTGTCCCTACCGATGCTGTGCTGGCTGTGCCTGCTGTTCCTGAGATGCCCATACCTGCTGATGTCGTCCCGGTTCGTGGTGGTACTACCCCAGACTTTGGTCTGTCTGTACAGGTGCGTCCGGGCCCTGTGGCTTCGGCTACAGCAGCCCCGGCTCCGCCCTGGATAGCAGATCTTACGTCTGTCCTGAGGAAGCTGACGAAGAAGAGGAGGAAGGTGTCGTCGTCGTCGTCTTCATCTTCTTCATCGTCGTCGGCTGCCGCCTCTTCCCCTTCGACTTCTAAGGCTTCACAGCCGAGGAAGAAGAAGGTTGCCTCCTCCCTCCTAAGAAGTCTCCCTCGGGAGCTTCTCGGGACCCGTCTCACCTCGGTGGGACGGGAGGGTTCCTTCCGCTGGTCCTCCTGCTCCTTCGGGAGCGGGGCCCGTCTCTTCTTCCGCAAGGAAGAAGAGACGGACCAGAGGGGTACCGGCTAACACCGGTACTTCCTCGCCTGGTGTCAGTGGTTCTGCCACTGCATCAGGGTCCGTCTCGGCCTCTCGTTCGCCGGGAGGTACGAGTGTACGGTCGTCTACCAGCGACCGTGCAGCCAGGAACCAGACCTCTTGAGTCCGCTCAGCGTCAGGTTCACGGCACGGGGCGGAAGACTGGTGACAGCCGCTCATGCGGACTCTCACCAGACCAGCTCTCACTCTCGCGGCGAACAGCTGGCTACCCGGGGACGTGAAGGTCACGACCGACCACGGGCTGAGGCTGGGAAGAGGTCCTCCCGTTCGCCGGTGCCAGCCACGGCTGGAACCAGCGACGTGACGTGCCGTGAGGACAAGCACCGGTCTCACTGTGACAGTGGAGCCTGCAGGTTCGCCTTGACCGTCGCTCTCACAGAAAGCGACGGGTACGGCAACCAGCACCAGCTCTTCTGACACTCGAGATCGGGGCCGCTGTGCTCAGTCCAGCCGTTCTCCACAGCGAGACGGTTCGACCAGGCATGCAGCTCGATCGCCACCGCGGGTTGACGATCGCCTGCAGCCCTCCAAGCCTGCTGGTTCTGCCAGCGAGCAACGAGGGAGCGTCAGGTCTGCCTCTCCCGTACCTTCAAACCTCCTCGGGTTACACCGGGAGGAGCGAGGTATTGAGGAGTGATCGTGAGGGGTGCGCCCTCATGATCCCACACGACGCCCTACGTGCCAGGCACGGTTCTTGGACGGCCAGGAGGACGTATGCGCAAGTGGATGGGGAAGACCGAGAGGGCTGTCGCTGTTCCCCCTTCTTAGGAGGAAGGTTCTCGGAATATGCTCTTGTTCGAAGGGCTTAACAACGGTCCCCACTCTGCAAGATGCTGTGACTTCCGAGATCCAGAGGAACTTTGCCGAGGTTACGGCGCTGATTCGTCAGCACAATGACCTCGGGGAAGGATCGCTGCTTCCACCAGCAGAGCCACGTCTCGGCTCGAGTCGTTTTGGGGCCCGAGAGGGAACCCAAATCGACGGTGGGTCTGCCGCGATCGGAGCTTGCCGACTGTGTTGAACCAGGTAGTCTCTCGTCTCCGGACAAGAAGGCTCTCTCAGTTCTGGCCGGTCGAACAAGCTACTTCACCTCCTCTACTGCGACAGAGGCGTTTCTACGTGTCTTCGGACACCGTATTTAAATACCCCTTCGGTCCTCCTGAGGTTTCGACCTCGACGAGGACTGGAATGAGTCGGAGTCGGTATCGGCTCTCTCCTGTCAGGTGTGATCAGCCCCACCCAGACGACGTTCACAGTGGCGGCAGACACTTACCTACAGTATGAGTTCGTAACCCTCCTCGGGGTGAAAACGTTTTCCTCCTGACGATACGTTTTCCCAGGCTCTGATAGGCCATCGCCGCAAGGCGATGGCTGCTCCTTTTCTTCTCCAACTGCTAGTTCCGCTGGAAGGCGAGCCAGTATCCAATTCCTCCCCCATTCCCTCTCTCCTTACGGCTACGAGGGAAAGGGGAGGGATCCTACAGAGATTTCTCTGTAAGATCCCACGTTAGGGGCTGCGCTACCGGGGGGACCTTCGGGTCCTACCTGACGTAAGCCCCGGTCCGGTTGAGAGGGATCCTGCCCCTTTCTCGATTTCTACGGGAATCGCGAAGGACCACCAGCCGATGTCGTTGACGAATTCGGTGGGGGGTTTTCGCAGAGTGCTTAGAATTCTACGGAATTTCTAGCGCACTCAGAGTGTTCGAGTTTTTTACGATCTCCAAACACTTAGGACGAGACCACGGATCCAAAGTGAGCGAGAATCCCCGATAATTGTTACACGATAATCGGGAACCTCGCTTATGCTCGAATTCCTGTAATTTTCTAGCATTTGGAAGATGACTGCTGCTGAAAGAAGAGTATCTCACAGTAGGCGCTTAACCTGGAATAGAGAAGAACGGACGGGAACTTCCAGTTTGGCTTGAACTATCGTCTTCGGTATTCTGTTCACCATTGAAGCTTTCCTTTGGGAAAGACTTCTCCTTCACTCTCTTTGACTAGAGAACGAAGGGGGTCGATCTCCAATCCTTTTTCTCATTCCTCGAGGGGAAAAGATTTTAGGATGGAGGTCGTGGTACAGAACCACAAATATACTACGTATTTAACCCTCGCGACATGATTCTTTAACAGTTGAATTGTCCGTGGGGTAGGCGCATACCGTAGTTAACTCTACGGTTTGTGACCGAGACGAATTGTATCTTAATTGAACTGCAACTCGGGGTTGCCTGCAACCTCCCAGCAGTTATCAGTTTCGATTTTAGATACTTGGTATTGTCATGACAACACCAAATCAGCTTTTGTATTTACCGAAATCCGTTTCGGTTAAATATAATTGCTCGAGCGTATTCTTATGCTCGATGGTTCTAGCCCGAACGCATTCCTTCGTGGAATAATGGATTACCTGGCAACTCAGGATGACGAGTCACCGAGAGCTACTGCGTATTGAACTGCCTGATAGCGGCTCAGTATCAGCTAGGGTCTCGGAGATGCACGGTCGGTTACGTCTCTCTCTCCCCTGGTTGGATTGACTACCGAACCGTATCTCTGCCCAACAATCATGGACTTAGGTCTCTGATTAACGGGGAGGATTCTCGCAATAATGAAGGACCATCTACTGCTGTGACGCTCGATTTCATCGCCTTCGACATTGCGAGAATTTTCAACAGAGATATCTCTTGGACTCTTTCATCTTTCTGTTTACCGCACGGTAACAGAAGTCTGTACTAGTCAACCGCTGCATCGCACTGCGATAATGCGAATGATTTTGCAGACATCTGAGTTTTTGTCTTCAAAATATCTCGTATTCGTAGGTGTGCAATTCATTGCTCGCCCCGAAATTAACAGGATATGTCAGAAGACATCTCCGACCTGACAGCTCTACTTCCAAATGTTCAGCCCATGAGAAGCAGTTCTTCAGGCAGTAGTTCCCTGTCTTCATTACTGGAAGCGCTCCACTTTTATTGCAACTACGATCCTCACCGGACAGCAATCAATAGCGGGTTAGCGTTCTCAGTCTTTGTAGCACAGGTTCAGAATCTTGAGAATCCTTCTCTCGGTTCAGCTGTGAAGACGTAGGTTGCATTTTCTGTACACCTTCGTCTTCAACGTCACATAGTGTTGTTTCTCCTTACCCGAGAATCAACTATACTATGAGATATCTTGCCATCAAGGACCTCGGTCTCTAGAAGGCAATTGACTTTCGCCTGTTGGGCACATGCCTTAAGAGAGTCATCACCTTGCCTTCTGGCATCGGTGACGAACAAATTATTTGTTTAGTCTCTTGGCATAACCCTTTTAAGGCGAAGGTCACGTGACTGCTCGGGTGCTTGGACAACTTGCCTCCTACCGAACGCAGTCAGTAGGCAGCTGTCAGAGCGCCCAAGTCTGTTACGAACTTCGCTGTGGACTTAGTTCGGTTGTTCCATAACAATCTTTTCTTGTCCTAACGGCTTGTCACAGTACCCATACCATCGACACCCACCATTGAGTGTCGGTGTCCTATCCACTACCGAGAACAACAACGTCGCGGCAGACGGATAGACCAGTATGGGTACAGGACATCACCGAAGTCGAGAAGAGGGATAGGTCATACGACCATTCCCTTCTTTTCCTCTGAGGTAATTGCATGACTTTTCCTGCGAAGTCAAGCATCCAGGGGATGGGGATTCGTGACGCTCGATTTCGTACCGAATTCGTAGCGAAGACTCTGAACCCTTCGGTTCCTGACGATCGGTTAGAGTCCTTCACAATCCCCTCCCTAATGGACTTCATTCCGGGCCACCTTCGCCGATGCGAAGGAGATGCTGCTTTGTCTGTGAAAAGCGCGACCGCGGCGTTTCTGGAAGAAATCGATCATTCCCAGGCTGAGTGTTGAAGACTTCGTCAGCACCAAGATGACCTAGAAGTACACTCCCTCGAGTTACACAAGAACTTCTCCGTGGCGCAGGTACTGAAGGCAGGGGTCTGGTACAACCAGACCACTGGCACCTCCTTCTACCTTTTGGATATTGCCCACAGGTCCTTGGATCGTTTTCCTTAGGACCCGTGGTGGCTGCTCAACAACGTTGTCTAGCTAACCCAGACCCTAGCAGGCTGAACAGCATCGAGTCCTGGTGTGACTGTAAGAATAGATAAGTGAATGAGAGAGTGACTGGCTTCTCTTCCTATCTTTTTCTACCCCTCTACCTGTGGGTAGGGGGAGATACGGTCATCCACCTTGCTGGATAAGGACGAGATGCCGGTGAGCTACTCGACAGAGCCCCATCCTATCCCTTTCACTAGGGATGGGAGCGAATATCCACCACTTCCTCCTACAAGGGGGGGGAAGTGGATGCCAACAAGAGACAAACCATAACGTTATGTTGCCTCTTGCAAATAGGAACTTGTTCTTGTTTGCTGGTACGAAGAGATACGCTTGCCTCTCTCTTAGTACTTGGTCCAGAGGTTCGACCATTGATCCTGCGGTGCACACCCCGATCAATCGGACAGAGGCTTGGATCCCTCCCTCGCTCTTACGACCAGGGAGGCATTCCAAGGTTGGGCGAACACCAGTCAGTTCACAAAAGACTCAGATTCCTCCCACCAAGAAGTGAGTCTTCCTATTGTAAAAGGACCGAAGTTTGTATGCCGTGTCGGAACAAATGACAATTTGTCCAAAATTGCATTTTTCCTAACTATACCAAAACCTGAGGTCCTTTTTACACATAGCCCCACCTCATGCCACCCCTCACTCTGCAGTTTTTGCTTGGGCCAAAAGCAAAAGTGATTTGTTTACCTACCAGTCGCGCGCGCGCCTGTCGGACAAGCAGTTAACTACCGAACCCCTTGTTCGAAAGCTTACGACCTATCCAGCTGCCGCTAGTACTTCCTATTGTAAAAGGACCTCAGGGTTTGTATAGTTAGGAAAAATGCAATTTTGGACAAATTGTCATTTTTGAATCCTTTGTCTTCGACAATGGATATTGGCTGCAAGTCAGTTGCAATCATTTTAATGAGCAGTTTATCAAGTTGTTGCTTTTTCAAACCTCCTTCCTTATAGCCATCTCTTTTAGCAAATACATCAGGCAGAGTTTGCTGGGCAAAGTGGCTTGATGTGGCTTGCGATTGAGACAATGTTGCAGGTGAAACAGGTGAATTATTCTCTTTCTGTTCTGCATATTGTAAAGGGTGCTTTGACTGAATATGCTTCATCATAGAACTTGTAGTTCTATTGTAAGCTAACGTTTGCTTACATATCAAACACTTAACGGTGGTGGGGGAATCCTGTTCCATGAAGTCCCACACAGGACTCTTTCTTGCACGTTTTGCGGCTGGCTGCATGATTAGAATCAAAGTCCACGGACGAAATCTGAGAAGAAAAAAATCTGTATTTTCACTTAGTAATTCTGCTTAGAAGCATAAAGAAATGTTTCTTCTAAGTTGAAAGTGAATTCGAAATTAAAAGGAATTCGTGGCTTATTTGAAAAAAAAAAATGTATGTCACGTGTATTTGTGACTATTTCTCATAATTACTACTATTTACTGTCATAAATACCACTGCTACTATTTATAACACGTATGTATGTACACGTTTTATAACTGTCCTCTAAATGCAACGTTAGAAATGCTTTATATACAATGCACTGAACTATACACTTACATTAAAATGAGGCGATTCCGACACCGACGACGAGATCTTCCTATAACCACTGATTGTCATTGACTGATGATCGATCCCTGACCCTGAGCGGTCAGCGAGCTGACCCCAGGTCGGTGATCTTGATGAATGAGTCATGATCAGGTGCGCCGAACGGCTGGCGGATAGGGAGCAGAGTGGAGTCTATTTTCTGTGGATGTGAGTCGACTCCGGGATCGCTAAGGTAGACTCGCCAAGATCGATTCCAGAGTCGATTTCTGCCCACCACTAGTGCTTGACGTCAAGGAGACATGTACTGCCTCTCTCCCTCATGATGTCTTATATATTTGCTCATAAATATAACTAGGGGTTGCTGTTGGATTTATTCTTTTCTTTTATGGTATGTCAATTTAAAAAAGTTACTGCATCCTCAATCTTGAAGTTACTTAAATGTTACAACAAATTTGCTCAGAATTTGTTACAGAATTTAGTTCTTATCTGATGATATAGTGAGCTGTAATTAAAATTTTACATAAAATTAATTAGTAAAAGCATGTGTAACTTGTTAAAATTTACTATTGTCTTGTAAAAGGGACTGCAAGTTCTTGTGGAAGGTAGGGAAATTTTTCTAGAAATATATGCAACTTAGTGATTTATGGCACCTCCTTTAGGTATGTTATGACGCCATAATATTATTGGCACCTTATGGCCCTGATAACCAGAACTGCATGTTATGGTGCTAGACAAGCGCCTTAAAACCGGATCGCTGATAACCGGAGACTGCCTGTACTAGGTAAGCCTTGGGGTTGGCTAGGCCAACAATGCCAGGGCTTGCTAGTCACACCATTTGATGCCCCATTAAAACTCCAGAAGACTTCATCGAGAAGGGAGCAGGTTGTGGCTGTCACCTTGGTAAAGGGGTTGGAACTCTGGGCAGAAGGGGGTCATTGGTGATGGATAAGGGCTTCTCACTCTCACAGGCTGGGCTAAATATATATTAAGCACACCCCTCGACTGCTAAATTAAAGGCTGGCCAAGTAAGAAAAAAATTGATGGAAAGAGGAAGATATGCAAATGTGCATGGTATAAAAAAAAAACTACCATCTATTGCAAAATTATGCTACTTTTTACCAAGTTACAAGTTTATTTTCCAGTTTATTTTGAAAAATAATATGACTGTTGGCATGATGCTGTAACAGAACTAAAATCAGTAACAAATTTTGAGTATACGTATGTATTTAAAATATTTGAGACATCATTGGTTGGGAACAGTGATAAAAATGTGAGGTGAAAATGCTGAGGTGGATTATGGGAATATTGCTGCTTGAGAGATTGTAAAACTAATGAGAGTAAGCTTTGTAAAGATACAGGTGATAAGAGTGTCACAATTGAGATGGTAATGGCATGTGTATGTTACCTGTCCAGAATGGTTATCGACATCTGTCTAGCCATTTAGGGCTGGATCCCAGTGCCCCTCCTGGATCCCAGTGCCCCTCCTCCATAGCTAAAAATTTAGTCACAACATCTTACTTATACCTCCTATAGGCCTTCCAGAAGGAAGAGGGAACCAGAAGCCTTATTTAATTTACAAGCTTTGAGGAGCCCATAGTTTTTTTTTTTTTTTTTTTTTTTTTTTTTTTTTTTTTTTTTTTTTTTTTTTTTTTTTTTTTTTCTCCATCAGCCATCTACTGTATATTGTGCATCCTACCTTATCAAAACGTTTTAATGCATGATTTCAAGTCGCTCAATGTCTAGGGTTAGAAAAGCAGAAAAAGTGTCAAGGTGTTGATCCTTTCTTACCTGGTACAAGGAAAGTAAGGCAAAGTTTCTATCTGAACTGCATGCCATCCCAACTTAGGTCAAGGGTTTATAAATCAAATAGGGGAGCAGTGGCATCGTCAAAAACATTTACTAATACATATTTGTAGTATTTTTGGTTTCATTTTAGTGACTTGTTACTAGGTCTTAATTGCAAGTTTTCTAGTGCCAGTGTTGGTTCATTTGATGTAAATTCCCTTTATGGTTTATATTTATATTGTTGATTATTTAGCTTGTGGCAACCTCAGCACATATACAATGGGGCAAGTTAGTTGTAAAGTTTAAAAAACATCGTACCAGTGGGAAGTGCTGTCCCTTGTACAATCATATACTATGGTGCAAATGGACAAGTTACCACCATGATGAAAGTTTAGTTAAATGCATATTGGGCTAAGGATAAACTTTTACATGCTTTTGTTTTAACTTCGGTGTCTGTTTGGGTCAAGACTTTTTAGTCAGGTTTTCAAGTGTTCCCATCTATTAACTTTTGAATTCTGCATGGGTGCTCAGTTCTGATAAAAAAAAATACACCCTTATATGATCAATCTTTCAGTAACTATGGATTTTGCAAACCACCTTTGTCTTGACAGGATATCACATTCAATTTTGTTAGCTACACCAGGAATTTTTAACTGTTGAATAATGTGTACCAAAAGAAGTGTGGGCACCAAAAATTGAAGGAAATGCTACCAGAAGTGAAAAAAACATTTCTGTATACATAGCATTTCCTTCCATGATTGGCACCCACGGTTTTATTTTTGTAGATAGGAGTTTTAATTGTAAGAAAATCCTGGTGCATAATTTTTTTGTTTTGTTTTTTAATTTATTTTTTAAGTAAATGTCTGTTTAAAAAGATTTTGTTTGTTGCAAGAGAAAATAGTGTTATTTGTCATGGTGTAATTTTGCACATTTGTAGTACAGTGAAGGTTTTTGCCACTAGGGCTGTTTTGTTTTTATTTGTTATTCTTACTGTTAACCAAATTACAGTAGTGGCCAGTTGAGAGTAACAGACAGGTCCCACAGTGAAAATAAGCCTAACCTTTCCTCGAGTGGTGTCCAGACTGTCCTACCCTGGCCAAGTGGTGTACAGTAATGCACATGTCTTCATGTATCCTTGGTGTTAGCCACTTTCAGTTAAGATTTCATTGATTTTATTATTTTTCATCCTGTGTTGCAGAATGGCAGACTCAGGATCTGGCCGTGGAGGCTTCCGGGGAGGTTTTGGTACCCGAGGACGTGGTCGTGGAAGAGGTCGCGGTCGTGGGAGAGGACGTGGCCGTGGAAAGGAAAATGAAAAGGAGTGGGTTCCAATCACCAAACTAGGCAGGCTGGTAAAGGATGCCAAGATCAGGAGTCTGGAAGAGATTTACCTCTTCTCTCTTTGAGATCATTGACTTCTTCCTTGGCTCTCAACTCAAAGATGAGGTACTGAAGATCATGCCTGTTCAGAAACAGACACGTGCTGGTCAGCGCACCCGTTTTAAGGTAAGAATATTACTTGACTTGGAATTGCTTGTGTTGTATTCTGTAAATTTTTTTCTTAATGCCAAGTGCACTTTGATTCTGATGAGTAACAGTTGTAAGAAATGCCTTGTATATCTTTGGTGCTGATAAAATTGTTCATGGACTAATTTTTCATACAAAATTTTCCAGGCATTTGTTGCCATTGGAGATTTCAATGGCCACATAGGTTTGGGTGTCAAGTGCAGCAAGGAAGTGGCAACTGCTATCCGTGGAGCAATCATTCTGGCTAAGCTGTCCATTGTCCCTGTAAGAAGAGGTTATTGGGGTAATAAGATCGGTAAACCCCATACAGTACCATGCAAGGTATGTCTCGATTTGTTTTTGTAAAACTTACACAGCTTGGTGGGGGTTTAATGAGTTCTCAAGTTAAAGCAAAAAGGATGGTTGAATTCTCTCTCTCTCTCTCTCTCTCTCTCTCTCTCTCTCTCTCTCTCTCTCTCTCTCTCTAGCAGTGCCAAAAGTGTGTGTTACCATTGGGTTGCCCTTTTCAATTGCGACAAGAAGGGATTTAGACTTAGTACTGTAACTGAGAGACTTTGGGTAATTTCCCCTGCTAATGCAACCATCCCAATGGAAGCAAATATATTCACAAGTTCTATTTTTGCTGCTAATGTGTCATTGGAATCTTAGCCCAACTCGTAGACTTAATCGAAATTGTGAAAGGTAAAGCAGTTTATCATGAACATCAAAATGAAAGATGTCAGTATTTTGGTGTATTGTTGTATCCTCAATATAAGTGATTTCTTGTTATAAAACCTGTGCTTTGTTTTCCAGTAGTTTACCTACCTATACCTGTAAAGTCTGTCTCATCCAGCCAATAGGATGCAACTAATTTCATAGAAAAAGTCTTGAAGATATAAGGAAATTACAATGAAGTCGAAGAAAATTTGGCTAGGTCATTTTTGAATAAAAATTTTACAGTAATTGCACTTTGAAGAAATAGTAAGAAAAAAATATAAGGGAAGAAGATTATTTGGTTAAAAATGAAAGTGGTAGGTGGTGGAGTCTCTCTCTCTCTCTCTCGCTCTCTCTCTCTCCCTCTCTCTCTCTCTCTCTCTCTCTCTCTCTCTCTCTCTCTCTCTCTCTCTCTCTCATATGTATTTAGATTTAGAATATTGTTAATGCTTTTGTAATTTATGCCAAAAAGGGAGTCATCAATGTTCCTGTAAAACTCGAGTGCTTTCCTCTTTATAGGGAAGTTCTATGATAACTGCAGGTAGATTATTGGGTAGATCTCCGTGTTGGTGAAGTCATAAACTCCACCAACTCTGTTTTCTACAAACATCAGCTAGTTCACATTAATTGCTTCCTTTAGGCATCATGCAGTCTTTTATACTGATTATACAGTCCTTGTTGGACAAGTGGATAATGTGCTTGCTTACCGATTTGGTAGTCTGAGTTCACTTCCCCACTGCCAACATGGAATCTGAAATTTATCTTGGGTGTGATTAGACATTCATTTCTCGATATAATGAGGTTCAGGTCCCACAATAAGCTGTAGGTCCTGTTGTCTAGTAACCAGTTGGTTCCTAGCCCTGTAAAATTATGTAATCCTCCCAGCCAGCCCTAGAGAACTGTTAATCAGCTCAGTGGTCTGGTTAAACGAAGATATAGTTTCTGTTATGATTATTGGCATAAAAAATTACAGTAATATAGTTTACATAATTCCCCCCCCCCCCCCCCCCAAAAACAAAATAAAAAAAAAAAAAAAAAAAAAAAAAAAAAAGCACTTTTCACTGTCTTGACCGCTTCAGGCTGAAAGTGACAGTGCTTTTCTTGACATCTTAAATGTCATAAATTAGTCAAGTCTGTGTCTAAAAAATATTGCTTTCCTGTTGGCTTGTTCAACAGGACATGTAGTATATGTATTTGGTAACATTGAAGTAGACGCTGGGATTTAGTGGCGCCAGAGGTGTCTGTTACCATTCAGTTGACATTTTCAATTACAACAGAAGGGGATTGGCACTTACCATAAACGAGACTTGCTGCAATTTTACTGCAAACACAACCTTGTTTATGGATAAGTTACATTTTCACATGTTCCAACATTGCTGTGAATTCATTATTGTAATATTAGCCCTTCTCCTACTATTTGGTTGTGTGTGAATTTCGCCTAAGTATGTAAAAAAAAAAAGTAGTGTGATTCTCTCTCTCTCTCTCGTTACTGTATAGATTATTGTTAATGTTTCTGTAATACATTTGCTGAAAACAGCTGTTGGTGTGCCTGTAAAACTCGAGTGCTTTCCTCAATAGGGAAGTTCTATGATAACTGCAGGTAGATTAATGGGTAGGTCTCCGTGTTGGTGAAATCATACACTCTACCAACTCTGTTATCTACTAACATCAGCGTGTTAATATTATAATTGGTTCCTTGAGGTATTAGCAGTCTCTTATTCTGGTTATAAGGCCTTGTTGGACGAGTGGTTTGCGTGCTCACCTGGTTTGGTGGTTTGAGTTCGCTTCCCCGCTCTGCCAATGCGGAATCCGTGGAATTTATTTCTGGTGATTAGACATTCATTTCTCAATATAATGTGGTTCGGATCCGGCAATAAGCTGTAGGTGTCGTTGCTAAGTAATGAATTCGTTCGTAGCCTTATTAAAATATATAATCAGTTCGGTGGTTTGGTTAAACTTAAGGTATACTGAACTTACTGCACTGGTTATGCAAAAATTGTATTTTGCACTGTCTTGAGTGCTTCAGGTGAAAGTAGTACCTAGTGTTTTGTTTGACAACTTGAATGTCATAAATTAGTAAAGTCTTTGGGTCTGCAGAAACCTGTTATAAGAAAGTAAGCTACCAGTATGGGTATCTTAATACATTAA
Organism: Macrobrachium nipponense; assembly: GCF_015104395.2. NCBI lineage: Eukaryota > Metazoa > Arthropoda > Malacostraca > Decapoda > Palaemonidae > Macrobrachium > Macrobrachium nipponense. Next base: position 34,904,024 of record NC_061105.1, read on the forward strand.
GAGGCTTGAAAAACCAATATCTGTAGCAAAAACTTCATCTACAAATCTTGAAAAATTATCATCATTAAAGTCAACATATTACGATGGTGTTTACCAATATGCTATTGTTGTTATGAGCACTTGGAAATTTGGTTGTGCTCACTAATAGATGGTGGTGATACTAGTGATAACTGTCAACTTTACCATTATCACTCTAGTTTCAAGTATATTTGAAAAATTTGATTAAAGTTAAACAAGTAATGATAAAATGAAGTGATATACATGTGGTTTGTTAGACATACATAGGTAATTTACAGGCACCTTTAAATTTGTAGTTTTCTGCTAAGTAAAGCCAACTAATTTGTTCACTGCAACTTTTTGAATTAGTAATATAATATATAATAATATTTGAGGTATTAATACCAATAATCTTAGTGTTATCAAGTTTATGCGTGTATAAGTACTACTGGAAGTCTAGGGCACTGGGTAAACATTCAGGTTTGCCTGTAAAATCTAGATTTGTTTTTGATAGCAATTTTTATTTTTTGGGGAACGGGGATTAATACATCATTGGATATGTTTAATGAAAGTACTCTTGACTTGAGGTCCCCTTTACTTTATTCCATCCACGATACATGAATGAAGTCACTTGTTAAAATGTTGCTTCTGTGGTAGATATTGGTAATTGTTTAATTTTGGCTGTAGTATAAGTAGTTTGGAGAGCTGTTGATGTTTTTGTAATATCTGTTAAAGAAGTATTTGTACCTGTATACCGCGAATGCTGTCCTCTCCTTGGGGAAGTTTTATGAAAAATGCAGGCAGAGTAGAAGGTAGATCTGTGTTGATGCAGTCTTACACTCCATCAACTCTGTTATCTACAAACAAACTTTTTCATGAAGTTGTATTGGTAGTGATATTGTAGTTGAAATTATATATTTCTAATAGTATTAGATTGCCTAGTAGGGGAGGGGAGACTGAATTTTTATTTTATTTCAAATTAATTTAGTTGTATAAGTCTTGGTATTTGTAATTTAATAAAACTAGCCATGTTAAAACTCCATTTTGTAATTTTGATGCTTTCTTCTTTCAGGTGACTGGCAAATGTGGCTCTGTATTAGTGCGACTTATCCCAGCTCCCCGTGGTACTGGTATTGTCGCTGCTTCTGTGCCCAAGAAGTTGCTACAGATGGCAGGTATTGAAGATTGCTACACAAGTGCAAGAGGCCAGACTGCTACCCTGGGTAACTTTGCTAAAGCAACCTACGCTGCCATTGCAAAGACATACGCTTATCTGACACCTGATTTGTGGAAGGAAACGGTCTTCACCAAGTCTCCATACCAGGAGTTCACTGACTACCTGGCCAAATACCATAAGATCAGCTCAGAACAGAGACAAGAGACCAAGTTGTATTAATCCTGAAGCAAATATATGTGGTTCATGTGAGCAGTTTTTTATTCTCCAAGGTGGTGGGTTATTACATTCAAAGTCATTGGAAGTTTCTCCTGATTTTGTTAAGAATTGGTTGTCTGGTAGCTATGACCGTACTATGCCACCCTTTTCTGTCCCTGTGTTGTTGTCAACTACTATTAGTGAGGAAGATCTCTTGCACTGTCTTTGAAGGCCTTTAAATCACTTCCTGAAGAGGGTACGAATCAGAAGGGTGCAGGCATTTCTCTTCTACCAGTCTGCACTTGAAGCAGATAACCTAAATGTTGTGCAGCGCCTCAGCGGCATGGTTGGTATGGTATCAGTGTTGATAAAGTTCACACTCGACGTGGTTCGGAAGTCACGTAAAGCCGTTGGTCCCGTTGCTGAATAACCACTGGTTCCATGCAACGTTAAAGCACCATACAAACAAACAAAAATACCTAAATGTTGACGCCACCTTTAGTATAAGTCATAAATCAATCTATTATCACATCTCCAGGAACGCTGTTGTTACCTGTCTAAGTGTAATTTAGATATAATTGTGGTAGATGTAGTTGAGTTATCATCTTCTGCCTCTCACTAATTCTTCCTCTATTCAGCCACCGTGCATGTTATCAAGAGATGCAGTCTACCAAGGTGACAGTGTTTCAACCTCTTTTACCTCAGGGCGCATCAGTGAATTAAACTTTGAGGTCCACCTTTGATTTTAGTGTTCACCATCTTTTTGCAAGCGGGCAAAATAAGAGAATCAGCAAGAGTATGTGACTTCAACTTTACGGTAATCATTTCCGATACTTCATAAAATGCAATTTGAGCTTTTTCAGACAACGTTACTCTACTTTTGAAAGCAAATGCTTGCTTGCTTGTTTTGTTGGTTAAGTCTTTTCCTTGAAGACTGCAATGTACTGCTTGAAAATGTTTACTTAATTTACTAGGAAGCATAGGCTCATTTGACATTTTACAACCACAAACCAAACAACGGGAGAGGCTGATTTTCATCTCTAGTCCACGTGAAGCCAAAACTTTAATAACTTTTGTCGTATTTCCGATTAGGTCTAAAATTAATTTTCTTAGCTGGACACTTACTTCACTCGAAACGGTTTCAGTATTAGAATTAAGTTCTTCACTAGTACGTATCTTGCTTAAAAATCTGCCAATTTTATGGGTAGTCCACCTGGTTTAATATTATATAAAAAAAGTGTCCACGAATTATGATTCACCGAGTGTCTTGAATGAGACTTTTGAAGAGTAATGTATCGGCATTTGGGGATCTACTGACTGACCAGAATCATCATCGTTTTTTATTAAGCTGACCTTGTGTCAGCACGGGCTCTTGCCCACCGAGCAGCCCGTAAAAAATACCAGAATCGCAGATGCCCTTGCTTTTAAACTCCTGCATTATAAGTCTAACCTGGATTGCTGCACTGGTTAATTCTATAGCCAACCGACCTCAAGGAAAATTTGGTATGTATTAACAAATGTCCTTACATCCTCTGCACTGACCATATGGTGAAGTCATTAATCTGGGTTATTATACTAGATTAGGCTGAGTTTATTTTGGTATTTGGCCTCTGGGGAAATTTAACATTATTCCTGCTTTGCTTTTATGAGAGGAAATCAAAGATCAAGAGTGACAGGCAGCTACTGTGGCTGAGAATCGATAGAAAATGCAGGCACTTAAGAAATTGTGTTAACAGAAGAATATACTACTCGTCACAATAATACAATTTAATATCCAAGTACCGGAGGGAATCGTGAAAAAAAATTACCAAAAGTAATAAAAGATTAATATATTTTATTGTCCGTTCCATTTCAACCACGAATGAGAAGATTAAGCAGAACCAGTCCTTTATATTTTTAATGGAAATTCACGTATCGGCAATAAAATAATTGTCAATGTTTTTCCGATACCGAGATTAAGGATGAAATTGTTTAAAAATAAAGTTTTAATTTTGCAGCAAAGCTTAAAACACAAACTTTTATTTAAAGGGTGCTAAGTTTGGCTGTCAAGTTCTCGTGTTCCGTGGTTTACCTTATAATTTTCATTAAGCATTGTTTCTGACAAAAATAATTTATTGTGATTAGCAACTATGGGTAGAAAGCATAAGGAATCAAATGAAATGGAAAACAACGCAGTAGAATATAGTACTCAGTGTGAAAAGAATAATGTGAGTGCACACGTAATTACTCCTCTGTCTTTTTATGGTAAAAAAACCAGTGAAAATACCTTCCAAATAGTATACCTTACTGGATTTTAAAAATCTATTAGCCTATCATTACTGTACCCATTATTGGATAGTCAGATGTGTTAAATGGGAAAAAAAGTTAGTCACTTTTTATGCGTAATTAAGTGTAATAAAAAAAATGGTGCTAGTAAATCTTGCATCCTACCATGATTTTAGGAGTACAGTATGCTTTAACATTATTTTTAGGTAAGCACTTATGTGATTGCACCACGTAGGCCTACTATGAATAATGACCAAAGACGTTCTGAATAATTTTACAGAACCATTCTTATACAATAAAGTTTTCTAATTTTATTTTTATTTCTTCCCATCATTATATAATTGGACTAGTTTTTAAAGATTTAAGTTTCTAAGATCTAGGCTAATATAAAAGTTGAAGAAAAAAAGATATCATACCATTCATAATTGTCACTTATATTGTTATTCCAATGTTGACAAACTTCGGTTTTTTGTATTTATGGTATTGTTTGAGGCCAGTTTGGATAGACAGATAATATTTACACATATTTGTAAAGAACATGATTTTAGCTTCATTTTGAAAAAAAAAGAATGATGTCATAGCATAAATATTAACGGAAATATGATGATGTAAACATTGCAAAACTTCAATCTCGTTTTTTTACGATTTCCGTTTTGTGCAGATAAACGGTTGTTCGAATGATGGCCTAAATATCGAAGACTTGACTCGGACATAGAAACACATACTCGGTGTCTGCAAAATTTATGAAAATAATAACATATTTAAAACATTAGTTCATTGCTCTTATTTCTGTGATTACTTTTTGCATCACAACCTTGTGCAGTTCGTCTAAAATTAATAACTTCCATCTTTATGAATTGCTGAACCATTATTTATTGAGATTTTATTTGTCAGAAAAATTAGTATTAACTTTTTCAGCACTAATTTCCTGTATATAGTTGGTGGGGAAGCACTGCTGAAGTATCGTTTATGTCTGTATGTAGGTAGTGTGGCCACTTCTGTGGAAATTTTCTGCACAGAAGGTTTGTCTTTGATACAAAATTTGAAAAATTAATGTGGCCATGAAGGCCGTTTTCCTGGGGTCACTTAAGTCGAGGGAAATGACATTTTGGTGTACATGGTTGAATATTTAGTATGGCCCATCTGCAGGAATGACGGGCTTTCAAAAAAGCGATAATAGAAATAGTTCAGTTACTTGTCTGTGGTAATTCTTTATGCTGTAATGAGAAATTTCAACTGAAAATTCTCATTTGATTATGGAAGTAACATGAACAACGAAAGACGAAGAAGAATCAGGTTATTAAGACTGAAGGATCAGTAATACATAGAATTAGAAGAACAAAGAATTAAGGTGAAGAATCAGGAGGAACGGAACATGAAGTATCAGTAATCTTACAAATAGAATTAGAACAAAGAATTATTTTGAAGATTCTGGCGATAATGAAGTCAGTAATACATGCAAACAAATTATAGGACAATTAGAAGACAACAGAATTAATTTAAATTCAAGAGAAACTAGGCCATGAAGGATCGGAAATACATACAAACAATTAGATAGCAACAAAGAATTTATTCTGAAATTAATATAGTGCTCTTTATAAGTATTTGTATACCATATCGAAAATTCATAATGGAAAGGTGTAAATTATGCATTATTATTAAACATCCGTGAAACGAAGTTTACTTTTATTATTATTCAAATTGAGCAGTTTTTATCAAAAGAAGACGCCTTCGAAAACAAAGGCAGAAAATTGATCAATGTCATAGACCTTCAAGCGCCTCAGTGGCGTGGTCGGCGTGGTGTTGGCTTGCTACCTCGGTGGCCGCGAGTTCGATTCTCGGCCATTCCGTTGAGGTGTAAGAGATGTGTATTTCTGGTGATAGAAGTTCACTCCCGACGTGGTTCGGAAGTCACGTAAAGCCGTTGGTCCCGTTGCTGAATAACCACTGGTTCCATGCAACGTAAAAACACCATACAAACAAACAAACCATAGACGGCCTTTACCTGCTGAATAGTGGATGAATTAAGAAGTTAAAAGTGTGAAATTGGCATAGACCGTTGTCGTGATTCCATGGACCCACCCCTGTTAGAGGAAACGGTTTGATGTTGAAAAATATATCATCTTGCTAGATAGATGGGAATCAAAAGGAGTGGATTAAGATAGAAAATGTACGAATAAGATTCGATCTTTCAAATATTGAGGAACAGTGCTATCCAGGGTGGGTTCTTTCGATTTGGAATAAGAGTATTCGAGTAAGAAATCGAATTTTCTGTAAAACATACAATGCTGTATGAAACTCAGCCGCGTCCCATAAAACTTTCAGGCACGAGCCGGTGGTGGCCTGTATTATTGGCACCTATAGTGATGCCAGACGGACGGCCATGGCTAACTTTTATGACATAAATAAAATAAAACTATTGATGTTAGAGGGTTGCAATTTAGTGTGTAGTATCTTGATGATTGATTAGATTGATTGGAGGGTGGATGATCTACATACTACTAATTTGGCAGCCCTCTAGCATCAGTAGTGTTTAAGATCTGATGGCTGACAGAAAAATTGCTGACGGACCGACAAATAGCCATCTCGATAGTTTTCTTTTACAGAAAACTAAAAATCAAATAGACTCCTAAACGGGCATGAAACATGACCAGGGAACGATGCTGAAACAACTTTGTCGATTTGAGCATACAGCTTTAGTGCATATAATTCAGATGGTAGGATAGAATCTGAAATAATGTTTTGACGAATTACGGTAGTTCTACACATAGAGGAGATAATTATGAAAGAGATATGATAAGGGCTTGGACGAGTCCTTTCCACGAAACTTTAAAAGTACAGCTGGCTTCTTGTGGAAAACAGAAAATAAGTTAGAAGACTTGGGCTTACTATGCCGAGAAGTAAGTGAAGGGAGGCAGGAGTTGGTGGAGCCTTGTGGAATGGAAAATAGAACTCGTAAAATACATGACTTGGAATTTCAGAGAGGCTTGTTGTTATGAACGGCAGCTGGAGGCGATGATGATGATGAGCAGGAATAAAACTTTCTGTTTGTGCAATCAGTCACGTATTGTCGCGAACTTCCCGATTGAGTCACGGGTAGAATATGTATGTGCGCGTTTTCGGTAAACGAAGCAAGGAATACTTTGCTTTAATTCAGAATGTTTTTAAAATTGAAAATTTTGCGTTGGTGGTAAGATATTTCTCGCTTCGTGCTGATCTTAGGTTCACTAGTCCCAGATCATCACCATTAACGATAAAAAACTACCAGCACAACAGTTGGTTTGAGAAAAATTCCCATCTACCTAATAATAATAATAATAATAATAATAATAATAATAATAATAATAATAATAATAATAATAATAATAGTCAATGAAGGGCAGGGGAGGGAGGAAGGTAGGGATCTGCAGATTACGTCATCTTTATAACGTCTTAAAATTCTGGGAAGAGACATTAAGAGGTCTTTATCTCTTAAGTTATTTTTGTTGTAGCCTTCATAATCCATTTATTCTGCTTCTGACAGTTGTTGCTATGGTTGCTACACCGTTAACACGTTGCCTTTGCTGTGGTTTTTCAGTTGCAACCCAATGGCAAGGTCTACCAAGCACTCGAAAACAGAAAAGGGAATGAAAAAGAAGCTACATTCCTACGGAAGGTAGATGTTTTTATACCTTTTCTGGATAAGGGGATTTTATCTTAAAGAACTTTTAGTTTAATTCTGCATTTGCATGATCTAGAATACTTAAATTGGGCAGGATATTGCTAATTATAGTTTTAAGGATATATGGGGATTTCATAGAAGGGAGATTCACTACAAAGTCAGGCTATGAAATCAGTAGAGCAAGTTCAAAATAACCTGCTTTTAAAAGTGAAAGTACTAACTAAAGTTCAATAACCCTACTAGTTCAAGAGGTCGCTTGTGCTCTTGAGAAATATGCGGGGAATGTATACTGTACAAAAACACAGGACAGCAAAGTCACTTACTCGGAGATAGTGTTTCGAGAACTGATTAGGATTAATCCAGTAGCAGTCTCTGGGCACTGAAGGACAAGCAGGATATTGCATTCACTCTGGTATTGATTGATTATTCTCTCTTTTTTTTTCTCTCTCTCTCTTATTTACGACAATGTTGTCCATTTTCACTTGAGCGTATTTCGTCACCAATGAGCCATACAAGTGGTGTCGTACTTTTCACATTCGGATATTTATATTTCAAGTTCATATCAAAGCAGCAATGTGAATATATTAGTATTTACAATGAATGAACAGATAATAATATGAATATTATATATGTTTATTTGTTCTATACTACCAATATTTGCTGAAAGGAAGAAGCTTTGCATTTAGTAGCCAATGGAAAATTGTTCCTAAAAAACGCATCCATAGGCGAGTGTTGTTTTTTAACGCTACGTTTGTGAGTTCGGTGGAACGGAGTAATGTTTACAAAAGTATTCCTTCTCAATAATGCTGCTAATATTTTCTTAAGGTAATGTACCTCAGTACAGATTACGATGATTTTGCTTGGGTCGATATGATTTTGCAGCTTTAGCCTTTAGGTTATTAGGTCATCGAACATAGCCTATATCACAAACTTACGCTGGGTACGATACCAGGATTGACAGGGAGTCTGTCCATAAGAACCCCTGTCAAAACGCTGTTGTAGAGTGGATTACCTCCCTTCGTGGAAGCGTCCAGATTTGAGACAAATGGCTATGATATTGAACAGAATGTATTCCCACAGGATGCACCTACCCATTAGGTCAAGTAGTAGGTAGGTACCTACCTACCTAATACTATAGGTAGTACTTGTTACCAACCTACTTAGGCTAGGTAGCTAGGTACCTAGCCTACTAGGGCCACTACTAGCTAGGTAGCCTATACCTAGCCTACCTACCTAGTAGTAGGTAGTACCTACTAGGTATGTTACTACCTATAGGTAGTAGGTTAGTAGGCTTAAGGATAACTCTTTAACAGACAGGGTTAGGTTAACCCTTACAGGTAGGGCTGAATTAACCTAGCCTATACATAAACAATATCCCAGTGCCAGGCAAACTTTAAGGTCGGGGGAAAAAATAAACGAACTGGATATTGGTACGGCAGCCTTACCCTGATCGCTGTAGATGTCGGTACGGCAGTGAATTACGCATGCGCAAACCCGTTTGCAGCAAGAAAAATGGCAACAGAACTCATAAACCGCGGAGTAATACATTACTAGTTATCGCCGAAAAACAAATGTTTTCAGGCTCTAACGAGCTGAAAGAAGCCATAGGTAGATCTATATTACTAATCCTCGGTGGCCTAGACTATGGGAGTTGCAGCTTTTCTGTGGTTTTACCTCCTGAAAAAGAATTTCAAGTAATATTTATTTGGACGACTGTAATTAACCCTCCGGGGCTCATACTAAACACAGTGAAATACATTTGATGCCCCAATTCCTGGTGGCTTTCGTATTCGCAGGGACAAACGATGCAGAATGCTTCTACAGAAATACCAAATTGTATATATGTAGGTCCAGAACGATCAAATCAGCCTTTGAAAAGAACTCCGAAGAGGAGATTAAAAGAGGATTTGAAATACACAGAAATCGTGCTCTGCTGTATTCATGGTGGCAAGGAAAACTACCTAAGTCGCTCCTCTGGTAAACGGCCAAATCAATTATAAGTAATTGGAGCTGACGGAGAAAACGATAGAAGTTACCAGCTAGTGAAATGGCAAAATTAAACACAATTTCAGCACTATTCCATTAAAATTGGGATAGTTTTGTTTTAGTTGCACAAAAAAGATTGACAAATCTCACAAAAGCAAACAAAAGGCGGGGATGGGGGACATTTTGCCAACTTTAAAAAAAGTGGGACAGATGTTCAAAAAGCGGAACTGGTCATATAATACAGTATGATTAGCAAACTGGTAAACAGATACAGCTAACAGTCGTACCTACAGCAAGTCAAGAGCGCAATACGGCACCACCAACAGAATCTGCCGTACCCCCACCACACTATGTTATTTGTATGGCAGGAAGTCTGAAATTGACGCATGCGCAATTCACTGCCGTACCAATATCTACTGCGATCGGGATACGGCTGCCGTACTATATCCTGTGCCAAAAATAAAACCAATGGAAAGAAAACTATGTGCAAATACACATGATAGGTAGCTAGTGTAGGCTAGGGTAAACGACCGGGCCGCGACATAGCACATTTATAATACCCTAGTGCAGGGCAAACTTTAAGGTAAAAAAAAAGAAACAATGGTTAGAGGAAGATGTGCATAGGCTATACACATGATGCGTATGGGGTAAACGACTAAGCCGTGACACAAGTAGCGGCCACCTCTTCTGGAACGCGGCCACTTCCCTTAAAAGTACTTGAATTGTGCCATTAGGCTATTTCATAATTTAGGAGAAAACATTTACTTCTAGAGGAGCGTAGAGGTCTCGGTGTGCTGCCTGGATGGGCCACAACTCTTGACCGATGATCATGGCAGCGGATTCAAGTACTATTTGGGAAGGTGGCCATGTTCCGGGAGAGATGGCTGCTATGTCGCTGCCTGGTCGTTTACCTTATAAGAAAATTGGTGGTTTACCCTATAAGAAAATAATTAAAAATTTTTTTTTACACCATCTAGCTACCTTCTAAGGGAAGTTGAAAGTGAATATGTACTCCAAATCCTGTGTGGGGCTCTTTTCCAAGACACCTAAAATATGCTAATTTGTTCATGAAACTTACCTGTCAGATATATATATAGCTTTATTTTTCCGAATCCGACAGAAATTTAAACACTTACGACACACGCAGTGGGAGTCAGGTGGTTAGTACCCATTCCCGGCCGCTGGAGGCGGGTGGTATCAGGAATCATTCCCATTTTCTATTCATAATTTTTCTGTCGCCGGTGCTGAAAACACCTGTTTTTATGCATGACACTTACCTGGGCAGGTATATATATAGCTTATCCTCTTGACGCACTGGCAGAATTTCAAACTCGCGGCAACCGCTAGTACACTGGTAGTTCAGGTGATGGCCACCCCGTTCCCGTGGCGCTGGTACTTGGAACTATTCCCGTTTTCCTCAGATTTTCTCTGCCAGCCGAACCGGCAACATCGTTGTTGGTTCTCTGTAGAATTTCCTGCTCGTTGACTGACTTTTTGGATATTGGTGTATCGTATTCACGAAGTTAGAGTGGCAATCGCATTTTGTTTGTTTTGGATCTTGGATTAGTATGTCTTGGATTCAGGAAAGTATGGTTTAGAGTTTTGTGTGAAAGAAGGGTGTAAGGTTGAGACTGCCGAAATCATCGGTAGATACCAACATACTATTTGTAAGAAGTGTCGGGAGTTGTATGTACGTGGGACAATAGGTGCAATGAATGCAGGGTCTGAATGAGAAGAGTGGAAAGCTCTTATGAGTATGTTTGAGAGATTAGAAAAAGATCGTTAGAAGATCTGTATCTAGGAGTGAGAGATCGGATCTTCGAGTAAGCCTTTGAATGAATCCTTTGCATGTGTCTTCTCGCTCATTCACATGTAGACGTAGCACCTTCCCCTCAGGTTTCTCCTGCGACCCAGCTGCTGTATCGAGGATACTACTGATCACAAAATCGTGAAAGTGTTCGCTGCCCTGCGTCCATGGGAGATCAAATTAAACGATTAACAGACAAAGTGGAAGTGTTTGGTGACAGTGTGGTGAGGGGGCGCCTGATCGTCCCTCTCGTGCCTCCTAGACCGGACCTCTGTCAAGCTCCCAGACCCAAGGGAGAAGGCATGTCGACAGTCGAAGGGAGGCGAGAGGGTTGACTCGCGATCAGTCGTCCCTTCAGGCAGTCCTTGTTGTTACGTCCCAGGCTGCTGCAGTACGCCATAGGAAACGGCGATACTGGGAAGAGTGCCGTTATTCCTTTCGGATAGTTCGGCCTCGGGAAGGAGTAGGCGTTTCGCGGAAGTATTGCGTCCTCTCAAGAGGTCATACTTTCCGTCCTCATCACAGGATGAAAGGGCTGTTGACCAAGAAGGGTGGAGTAGCCCTGAGATTTTTTCATCGGAGGATGAAGAAATTATCCCTATCAAAAGGAAGAGATTTCTCGTCAGTTGGGAAGTTTCTAGCGGTGCGGTGAGAGGTCTTCTCCGCTTAGAGGAACTCCTCTGCGTAGATCGCAGGTTCGCTCGCCTCTCCGTGTTAGCCCGGTGCGTCCTCGATCTCCTCATCATCAGGAGTCTCGTAAGGTAAGCGGAGACGAAGGAAGTTCTGCGGACATGCAGGAGAGATTGGCAGTGATTGTTCAATCATGGGAGAAGCCCGAACAACCTTCGGTTAGACGTAAGGACTCGTCTCTCCCGGTTAAGTCCTCCAAGAGGACGCAGGACGTGCAACGCGAGCCAGGACGCAGTGCATCCTTTAAGAAGGACGAAGCAGTGCAGGACGCAGGACGCAAGAGGAAGAATGATGGACGCATGGTGGACGCATACGTTCAGGAGGACGCAGGACGCAGGCGGCAGCAAGTCATAACTTTTCTCGCACAAGGAAGAGAGTTTTATAAGGAGACAGCGCCGCATTCGCTTTCTAAGCAGGCTCTGCATAAGGAGTCCGCTTTGGAGAGTCAGCAGGATCTTGGTTTTCAAGATATTTCTTCGCAGGAGGAAGAATTTGTGGAGAGTGCGGAAGAGGACAAGAATGCGGAAGCTCCTTCTTCGGACTACAAGAGACTAACAGAGTGCCTTCTTTCTTTGTTTGAAGGAGATTTTCAACCTTCAGGTCCTCCATCGCCCTTGTCGCAATTTTCGAAGACGAAGACAGCCAAGAAATCGTCTTTTTTGAAAATGACTTTGTCTATTTCGGCCAGGAAAGCCCTTCAAACGCGTTTAAATGAGTGGTTGAAGGGAGAAGAGGAGAGTCGGGGAAGACTTCTTTTGCATTTCCTCCGGCCAAGTTGGCTTCGAAGTCTGGTGTTTGGTATGCTACGGGGGAAAGTCTTGGCCTGGGAGTTCCTGCCTCCTCCCAGGGAGACTTTTCTAACATAGTGGACAGCTCCCGTAGACATGCTTTACATTCAGCCAAAGTGTGGTGGACTTCGTCAGAGTTCGACCATTTACTCAAAGGTGTCTATCGGACTTTTGAGGTGTTTAATTTTCTTGACTGGTCGTTGGGGCCCTGGCTAGGACTTCGGAGATGGAAGATTCGTCAGAATCCGAGTTGTCGAGAAGTATTATGTCCTGTATGGATAAAGCCTTGAGAGATGGAGCTAATGAATTGGCTTCACTTTTTACAGCAGGCGTCTTGAAGAAAAGACATCTCTTGTGTTCGTTCGCTGCTAAAGGAGTGTCGAACGCGCAAAAGTCGGAGTTGATGTTCTCTCCGCTTTCAGGACAGCTCTTCCCTCAGGATATCATTAAGGACATCTCTCTCTCCCTCACTCAGAAGGCTACTCAAGATCTTCTTACGTCTTCTGTAAGGAAATATTTACCTTCTAATGTAATGAAGAAGACCCCGAAGGATACAAAGACATCACAGCGCAGCCCTTTCGGGTAGGACTTTTTCCCGACCAGCATTTAGAGGAAAAAGAGTTCCAACCAAAAGAGGTTCCAAAACTTCAACCAAACAATGAGTCAGAAGTCCTCCAGACTTGTGTGGGGCCAGACTTTTAGACTTCTGGGAAGTTCTGGCAAGCAAAGGAGCGGATCCTTGGTCTGTAAAGGTAGCGAAGGAAGGGTACAAGATCCCCTTTCTCAAGAAACCACCTCTCGCTACAGCTCCGAGAGCCCTAGGGGCTCATTACATCGATTTAGAGAAGAGAGACTCTTTGGCATCAGGTTGTCAGCATGTTAGGAAAGGGGGCCATAGAACCGGTTCTGGATCACGAATCCCCAGGTTTTTACAACCGTCTGTTTCTAGTACCGAAGTCATCAGGAGGTTGGAGGCCAGTACTGGACGTAAGCCAGCTAAACTTGTTCGTAGAAAAGACCAAGTTTACGATGGAAACGAACGATTCAGTACTGGCAGCGGTACGACCAGGGGACTGGATGGTAACGCTGGACCTTCAGGATGCGTACTTCCATATTTCCAATTCACCCCAAGGTCCAGAAAGAAATATTTGAGATTCGTGATCCAGGACAGGATTTATCAATTCAAAGCCCTTTGTTTCGGTTTCTGCAACGGCTCCCTCAAAATTTTTACAAAAATGATGTCGAAATGTGCGCGAAGTGGCTTCATTTGTCAGGAGTCAGAGTCCTCTCTCTACCTCGACGATTGGCTCATAAGAGCACAATCAAACAGCAATGTCTGGAGGACACGAACATCACATTGGAGTTAACTCAACAACTGGGTCTGATGGTAAACCTGAAAAAGTCACGGTTGATCCCCTCTCAGGAGCTAGTTTATTTGGGGATTCTGATATCCTCAGTGACTTTTCGGGCTTTTCCGTCACCCGAAAGGCAGACCATGTGCCGGCGGAAAGTGCAAGAATCCTATTGAAAGACCAATGCTCGGCGAGAGAGTGGATGAGCCTGCTGGGGACACTCTCTTCGTTAGAGCGGTTCATTCACTAGGGAGACTTCACATGAGGCCCTTACAGTTCTTTCTGAACGAAGTCTGGCCAAGAAGATCGCAACCAGATTCCTTCCGGTTTCCAATTCCTTCAAGATAAAGGAGGAATTAAAGTGGTGGCTAGTTCCGGGGAGGTTGTCAGAGGGTACGTCACTCCACAGAAAGGAACCCAGACCGGATATTATTTTCCGACGCGTCAGACGCAGGCTGGGGAGCGACGCTGGGCCCTCGGGAGGAGTCAGGCCTTTGGAACGAGGAAGAAAAGGCATGGCACATAAACAGGAGGGAACTGATGCGATCTTCTTGGCTCTGAAAGCGTTCAGACCGTGGATCAGCGGCAAAGTGGTGCAGATCAACGCGGACAATACCACAGTCTGGCATATATACGAAAACAAGGAGGAACCCACTCGTTGTCCCTTTGCAACCTGACGAAGGAGATTCTTCTGTGGTCGCAGAGAGAAAACGTCACCCTGCTCACCAGGTTCATTCAAGGAGAGAAGAACTCAGAGCGGATCTGTTGAGCAGGGACGGACAAGTGCTTTCCACGGAGTGGATGTTGCATCTTCAAGTATGCCAGAGACTGTGGAAGCTCTGGGGACCCCAGTAGTGGATCTTTTCGCTACCGCAGCGACGAAGAGGTTACCGAACTCTTGTTCTCCAATCCCGGACCCGCTTGCAGTCGCAGTCGATGCCTTCCTACTAGATTGGACGGGTCTAGATGCGTACGCTTTTCCCCCGTTCAAGATTTAGGAAAGGTAATGAAAAAATTCAGGGAAAGTCGAGGAGCAAGGCTGACTCTGATAGCCCCCCATACTGGCCGGCCCAACGTGGTTCACAGAGGTACTGGAATGGACAGTGGATTCTCCGAGAAGTCTACCCACGAGAGTAGATCTTCTCAAACAACCCCACTTCGACAGGTTTCCACAAGAACACCCTCGCTCTGGGTCTGACTGCGTTCAGACTATTGAAAGACTTGTCAGAGCGAGGGGGTTTTCTAGAGAAGCAGCGAAGGCAGTTGCAAGAGCAACGAAGACCATCGACTATCAAAGTGTACCAGTCGAAGTGGGAGAACTTCCGTAAATGGTGTAGAATCGGAAGATTTCTTCATCCAGTACCTCTGTGACACAATTGCAGATTTCCTTCTATACCTTGAAGAAGGAACTAGGTTTGGCTAATCAGACAATTAAAGGCTATAAGTGTATGTTGTCTGCAGTGTTTAGACACAGAGGTTTAGATCTGTCCAACGACGCCAGATCTTAGAGATCTTCTCAGATCTTTTTATACAAAGAAGGATCGACTTTGCAGAACTCTTCTTGGAATTTGGATGTCGTTCTCAAATTCTTGGAGACAGATAGGTTTGAACCTATGGCAGTTCGTCTTTGCGAGAGCTAACGAAGAAAACTATTTTCTTAGTTAGCCTTAGCTACAGCTAAAAGGATTAGCGAGCTGCAAGCTATTGACAAGCAAGTAGGTTGGAAGCACAACAAAGCAGTTTGTTCTTTTCAACAGGAGTTCTTAGCAAAGAATGAGAATCCTTCGCATCCGTGGCCAAGATCATTTGAGATGAAGGACTGGCTGATATAGTAGGTCAAGAACAAGAAAGGTTCTTTGCCCAGTAAGAGCCTTACGGTTTACGTAGAAAGAACAAGAAGCATTAGGGGAACTTCATGTTCTCTGTGGTGCTCTGTTAAAGATCCTACTAGACCTATGTCTAAAAACGTCAAAAACGCAATGGCTTTCTTTGTAAGAGAAGTCATTAAAGAAGCTCATTTGCTTTGTCAGGAAGAATGCTTGGCGGTTTGATTAAAGTTAAAGCTCATGAGGTGAGAGCAGTAGCTACGTCCTTAGCATTCAGGAAAAATTTAGCCCTCAAGGACATTATAGACTCGACGTTTTGGAGGACAAACTCTGTGTTTGCCTCTCATTACCTTAGAGACGTGAAGACAACTTTTGATAATTGTCAAACGTTAGGCCCGTATGTATCCTCAGGTACAGTACTGGGCAAAGGAGTTTCCACCCCATAACCTAATAACAGCTAGGTTTTTATTTTAATTAGGTTATAGTGTTTTTTATGGTTGTCTGAGAAGGTTCTACCAGCTCAGTTTGGTGGTAGTGTTATTATTGTATGTGTGTGTGGTTCAGGTGACTAACTTTCCTAGCATGAATGCCCGTGGTAAATGAGGGCTAGGGTTCTCTGTCAGCAAATTGGTCATGTCCAGTTGTCAGACCCTTCTTGTTAGCTTTCTCAACAAACAGGTCACATCCTAGTTGAGAGCTACTAAGGTTTAGCAGGCTAAGAGGCAGGACCTACGAAGTCAGCTACCTTAGCAGGTAAGGAACTTAATAAATAATTCTAAAAATTTAGTTAATTTTTGAATTATGACGATGTTGCTGTCTATGACCCACCTCCAAAGGTGTCAATCAGCTATATATATACCTGCCAGGTAAGTGTCATGCATAAAATGATATTTTGTTATGATACAATAAAGTTTTATGCATACTTACCTGGCAGGTATATATAATTAAATTCCCACCCTCCTCCCTCAGGAGACAGGGTTCAGAGAAAATCTGAGGAACACGGGAATAGTTCCAAGTACCCCAGCGCCACGGGAACGGGGTGGCCATCACCTGAACTACCAGTGTACTAGCGGTTGCCGCGAGTTTTTGAAATTCTGCCAGTGCGTCAAGAGGATAAGCTATATATATACCTGCCAGGTAAGTATGTATAAAACTTTATTGTATCATAACAATATCATTTTCAGTACCTCCGTCTTAGGATTTTGGAAACTTCATTGCCGCTAAGTATCCTAATTGTCTTTTGATTTATTCACTTGGATTTGTGGCTAGGCATACGCTATCTTAAATTGATTTGAATTTGATTCATTTTTGCATAAAATATCTGAATCTAGTTAGGCTAGTTTTCAGACGGGTTGTCTGCAAAGATAGGGTGTGGCTACCGTAAGCTTCGGTAGATTCGCACTTGGTATGTACGAAGGGTATGGGTCTTGCTTCTTTGTTGAGATTTGTCATGTAAGGAGTGTGAGACTTTGTCTATTCCGTAAGGAAGACGTATGATTCGTATGTACGCAATTAATCAGTAAACATGTCTAATTCCGTAAGGAAGACGTATGATTCGTATGTACGCAATTAATCAGTAACAAAAGTCAGGGTAGTGAACCTGCTAACCTTCCTGTAGACTTTATTTTGCATAACCCTGTAGTATGGCCTACGGCTATGTATATTTGTCCTACGAGAGGTGCTCGCTCTCCTTCATTGCTGTGAATTGCTACTTCTGTAATTGTTACTCCTAACCCTGCAGTGTTGCCGTTCGGGCCCTAAGCAGTGTCTGTAGAGAAATTGCCCTTTCTCTGCGAAGTGCTTGCTTTAGAGAGTAAAAGTGAAGTGCAGAAGTGCAGTGATACCCCTTTTTTGGTAGTGGAGGGTGCGTCAGATCGGCCTCGTTTCGCCTCTAGGCCGGGCACCTCTGCTTGACTCCCAGAACCAGTGAGAGAGCATGTCGAAAGCCGAAGGAGGGTTACGAGGAACCCCACCGATCTGGCGTGCCTTCGGCAGTTTTCTGATGAAAATCCCCAGACTGCCTAAGTGCGTGCACGTGCACGAATCCTGAAGGAGTTGCTTCTCGTCCTCCGAAGCGTCCTCCCGCCCGCAGCAGGGGTTGGAGCTTTCGGATGGACCTCGCGACCTCTAAATAGAAGTTTGTTCATGAAACTTACCTGTCAGATATATATATAGCTGTATTTTTCCGAATCCGACAGAAATTTAAACACTTACGACACACGCAGTGAGTCAGGTGGTTAGTACCCATTCCCGCCGCTGGGAGGCGGGTATCAGGCATCATTCCCATTTTCTATTCATAATTTTTCTGTCGCGGTGCTGGAAACACCTGTTTGCAGCACCTCCGTCCAGATTTTGGAAAAACTTACTACAGCTACTTGAGTATCCCTTTTGGTTTTTCTTTGGTATCTGAATTGGATCGGTGGCTTGGCACACGTTGACTTTGGTTTTGAATTGATTTTGGTATTGAATTTTAAATTTTTTTCTTTGATCAAGATGTCAGGGTCTAGTTCTATACTAGCGCTAGATTTTGTTCGATGGCTGAATGTAGAGGTAGGCTACTGAAAGCTTCAGTAGACCCCACATTCTGTTTGTAAAGGTGTGGAGGGAATGAAATGAAGTACGTTTGAAAGTCGTTGTAAGGAGTGTGAAAAGGTCTAACAGAGTCGGCAATGGAAGGCGTATGAATCCTATCTTAAGAAAAACTTGAACGAGATAGGTTAAGGAGGTCTTCCTCCAGGAGTGTTTTTCAGGTAGGCAAGATTTAAAATTATTCTCCTTGCTAACCCTCTTCTGTAGATTATGCTCCTACCCCTGTAGTGTTGCCTCCGGCCCCTGAGACAGTGTCGGTAGAAGGTAATACGCTATCGCTAATTCTTGAGTCGATTCGTAACTTAGAATCAAAAGTGTTAGCTCTGGAGAGCAAAAGTGAAGAAAAGTGCAGTGAAAGTGCCCCTTGTGTAGTGGAGGGTGCGTCAGATCGGCCTCATTTCGCCTCTAAGACCTAGACCTCTGCTTGACTCCAGATTCTCGGGGGAGAGAGCATGTCGAAAGTCGAAGGAGGGTTTACGAGGAACCCCCACCGATCTGGCGTGCCTTCGGCAGCTTCTGACGAACATACCCAGACTGCCAAGGAGCGTGCGCGTGCACGTCTCCTCAAGGAGTGCTTTTCTTCTTCGAAGCTTCCTCCCCGCGGCAAGGGGTGGAGCTCGCATACCGCATCACGTCCGCTGGAAAAGGACGGCTCGCGTTCGGGACGCTTCACGTCCAAGTTGTTCTCCAGGAACTTTGCTCGTCGCCTGATAGTGAGTTTGCTGCTTTTCCTCCGCAGAAGAAGCTAAGGATTCGTCGGAGGCGGAGTCTTCCCTAGATGTTTTCTTTCGAGCGCCAGAAGTCGCTCTAAAGTGCGTGAAGCGGCGGTTCCTGGGAGTAGCAAGAAGGCCGTCCCCTCGCCGCTCTTCTGCTCACAGGATCAGCCCCTCCCCAGAAAAGGAGGCTTCACCTACAAGCAAGATTCTTCAGTCTCTTCAGCAGCAACTTCGAGATGTTTTTCCTTCGAGAAAGACTGCTACCCACGTCGCCGTAAGGATGACAAGCCTTCCTGTGAATTAGGTCGAGGCGTTCTCCCTCTCCCTCTCCTCGCTCGTCTCTCTCTCCGTTTGAGTCTCCCTCTAGAGTTAGTCCTGCTCCCAGCAACTTTCTAGAGGAGGCGAGAAATTCGTTTCTCGCTCTCGTGAAGCGGTTGTTTCCGCTGATACGAAACTTGGTGATAAGAAGCGAGTTTTCCTTAGATGCAGAACGCGCTTCTGCGAAAGTCAAACGCTCGTTAGTGGACGCGAACCCCGGAAGGTGACTCGGTGCAAGTTTCGCGAGCAGCCAGTGGACGCTCAGCGAGTGTTTAGTGGACGCTCGGCGCGTACCAGTGGACGCTCGGCCGGCGCTACCAGTGGACGCTCGGCGCGCATCAGTGGACGCTCGGCGAGCATCAGTGGACGCTCGGCGCGCACCTGTGGACACCCAGCGCGCACAAGTGGACGCCAGGTGTACAACTGTGGAGTTTGAGCGCGCTTCTGGTCGGCGCCAGTAGATTGGCTTCGGACGCAAAACGCGCGCATACGGACGTCAGTTTTTCCACTTCCGCAAGCACAAGCGGAGGCGGGAACTCTTCCTGTTCGCCGTTCTTTCTCTTTTGAGAAAGCTCGGGACTCTTCTTTACTTCCTCCTCCGACTTCTCCAGTGTCTGAAGAGGAAGTCAGTGACGCTTTCGTCGAAGTGGACGAAGAACAGCAGTTGGCTCCAGTTTCGACGGACTACAAGGTTTTGACTCGCTTACTTCAGTCAGCCTTTGCAGACACCTTCCAACCTGAAGCTCCACGTACTCCTCCCTCTCAGTTTTCGTCTTCCAAGCTGCTAAGATCTCGGGGCTTTGTGAGGATGAAGAAGTCGCTTTCTACGAAGCAAGCATTTTAGGACGGTCCATGATTGGATGGAAAAGAGGAAAGCTTCGGGCCAAGACTTCTTTCGCTTTACCACCTTCAGACTTGGTGGCAAAGCGGGTATGTTGGTATGAGACGGGAGAAAAACGTCGGGGGTTAAGCTTCCAGCCTCAGCTCAAGGAGACTTTGGTAGCATTGTAGAGACGCCACCAGAAGATCTTTTTTGTCTTCCTCGAAAGTCGCTTGGACACATAGCGAGTTAGACTTTCACCTTAAAGGCCTCTTCAGGACACTAGAGGTTTTTAATTTTCTTGACTGGTGCCTGGGGGTATTGGATGCCAGGTCCAGGAGTTCTGATTCCATCACTCTGGGGGAGCTGTCCAGTGTATTGTCTTGCATGGACAAGGCCGTCAGGGATGGTTCTGAGGAATGGCTGCTCATTTCAGCACGGGACTGCTTAAGAAAAGAGCACTTTTGCAATTTCACTGCAAAGTCAGTCTCACCAGCGCAAAAAGCGGAGCTTCTTTTCGCGCCTTTCTCAGAACATCTCTTCCCCCAGTCGTTGGTTAAGGACATAGCGGCCAGTCTCCAGGAGAAAGCAACTCAAGACCTTCTGGCTCAGTCTTCTAGGAAGCCTGCTACTGCTTCGGCTTCTGTCCTCTGCTTCGAAGAAGTCGAAGCCCTTTCGACCCGCTTCTTCCTCGAAGCCAGCCCTCGAGGAAGAGGCTCTTTCAGAGGCAAGACTCCCGCTCCTTCCAAGAGCAAGAAGTGAGAGGGAAGTCCTTCAGACACCGGTAGGAGCCAGACTTCTACATTTCGCGGAAGCCTGGGAAGAGAGAGGTGCCGACGCTTGGTCTCTGGACATCGTCAAGAACGGGGTACAGAATCCTTCCTGTCGTTCGACCCGCTGTCTTCGACACCGAAAGATTTGTCTCCGTCGTATCAGGGAGAAAAACAGAAAGTGCTTCACGATCTATTATTATCAAATGATCGAGAAGCAGGCAGTGGAACAAGTCTTCGACCGGAGTTCTCCGGGGTTCTACAACCGAATCTGTTCCTAGTGCCGAAGCAGTCATCAGTGGCGCCCTGTTCTGGATGTCAGCAGTCTGAATCGCTTCGTGACCAAAGCAGAAGTTCAAGATGGAGACACCTCAATCCGTGCTTGCAGCTTTAAGACCGGGGATTGGATGGTCTCGTTAGACCTTCAGGACGCATACTTTCACGTCCCCATCCATCCCCTTCGCAAGGAAATACCTTGCGGTTTGTCCTGAAAGGGAAGATTTTCCAATTCAGGGCACTCTGCTTCGGTCTCAGCACGGCGCCGATGGTGTTCAACCGTTCTGATGAAGAACGTTGCGAGGTGGCTCCATCTTGCGGTATAAGAATCTCTCTCTACCTAGACGACTGGCTTATTCGATCTCATCGCCAGGAGGTGGTCTGAAGGACCTGCACACGACTCTGTCGTTAGCGAAGTCCCTGGGACTTCTGGTGAATCTCGAGAAGTCGCATCTGACTCCTTCTCAATCCTTAGTCTATCTGGGGATTCAGATGGACTCAGTGGCTTTTCGGGCTTTTCCGTCCCAGGGGCGACAACTCCAATGCCTGGACAAAGTGTCGGCCTTTCTGGGGAAGGAAACATGCTCGGTGAGGGAATGGATGAGTCTGCTGGGACCATTTCCTCACTGGAGAAGTTTGTTTGTTTCTCTGGAAGGTTGCACCTCCGACCACTTCAGTTCTTCCTCTCAAGCAATTGGTCTCGCAAACAAGATCTAGAAGAGGTCTTGTGTTTGACAGAGGAAGTAAAAAAGCACCTCAATTGGTGGTTGGATCCAAAGAAGCTCGCGGAAGGTCTTTCGCTCAAGCTTCGGAACCCCGACCTAGTGTTCTCCGACGCGTCCTCCACCGGTTGGGGGAGCAACACTGGGAGGGAGAGAAGTGTCAGGCACCTGGAGAGGGGAACAGGTGTCCTGGCACATCAATCTAAAAAGACTCTCAGCGGTTTACCTCGCTCTGAGGTTCTTCGAGGAGGAAGTCTCCAGCAAAGTGGTGCAGATAAACTCGGACAACACACAGCCTTGGCATACCTCAGGAAACAGGGGGGGACGCACTCTCATTCTCTGTTCGTCATCGCGAGGAATATCCTGATGTGGGCGAAGGCGCAAAACGTCACGATCCTGACAAGGTTTGTGTCAGGCGTGGAAAACGTGCGAGCGGACCTTCTCAGTCGGCAGGGACAGCTTCTGCCGACGGAATGGACCCTTCATCAGGAAGTATGCCAGGCGCTTTGGAAGCTGTGGGGACGTCCTCACGTGACGTTTTTCGCAACTTCCCGAACAAAGAGACTTCCGCTGTATTGCTCCCCAGTTTCTGGACCCGGGAGCAGTGGCAGTAGACGCCCTACTGTGGAATTGGTCGGGACTAGACGTGTACGCTTTTCCCCCATTCAAAATACTCGGGGAAGTAATGAGGAAGTTCGCTGCATCAGAAGGAGCGAGAATGACCCTCATCGCCCCCTTCTGGCCAGCGGCCGACTGGTTCACGGAGGTGATGTCCTTCCTAATAGACTTTCCGAGGACGCTGCCCCTAAGGAAAGATCTACTCAGACAGCCCCACTTCGAGAGGTACCACAAAAACCTCCCCGCTCTGAGTCTGACTGCGTTCAGACTATCAAGAAGTTGGCCAGAGCGAGGGTTTTTCAAGACCTGTGGCAACGGCGATTGCCAACGCAAGGAGGCCCTCCTCAGTCGCAGTTTACCAATCAAAGTGGGCTGTCTTTAGAAGTTGGTGCAGAAGGAAGGGCATTTCCTCCACCTCAACCTCTGTGAGCCAGATAGCAGATTTCCTTCTTCACCTTATTGGAAAGAAGCGAAACTAGCCGTTCCCCCACGATTAAAAGGCTACAGAAGCGTGCTTTCTGTGTCTTCAGACATAGAGGACTCGACTTAGCGAATGATAAAGACATTCATGATCTCATTAGATCATTTGAGACCGTGAAAGTTCTCCAGCCTAAGGTACCATCGTGGAACTTAGACGTGGTACTGAAGTTCCTCATGTCGAGTCAATTTGAACCGCTCCATTTAGCCTCGCTTAGGAATCTTACTAAGAAGACTATTTTCCTAACCGCTCTGGCGACGGCGAAGAGGGTTAGCGAAATTCAAGTCATAAGCAAGCATATTGGGTTCAAGGAACATAGTGCTGTTTGTTCCTTAAGTCCTACGTTCTTGGCAAAGAACGAGAACCCTTCCAACCCTTGGCCGAGAACGTTCGAGATCAAGGGGTTGTCGGAGCTAGTGGGACCTGAAGCTGAGAGAGTCCTGTGTCCTGTCAGGGCTCTCAAGTTTTACTTGCAGAGAACCAGAGCATGCAGAGGTTCTTCGGAGAACTTGTGGTGCTCTGTGAAAAAACCATATCTTCGATGTCGAAAAATGCACTGGCGTTCTTCTTAGAAGTACGGTTAAGGAAGCCATGAAAAGTGTGGTGAAAGTGACATGGAACTTCTGAAAGTGAAAGCCCACGAGTTGAGGGCTCTTGCTCACTTTCGTGGCGTTTTCACAAAAATATAGGCAATCAAAAGACATTTTTGATCGCACGTTATTGTTGGCGAAGCAATTCGGTGTTTTTGTCGCTTCACACTACTGCGGGAGGTGAAAGCAACATACGAAAAAATTGTTAATCGCTAGGACCATACGTCGCTGCAGACACTGTTTTTTGGGGCAGGAGGTAGCGCTCATCCTATCCTTTAATGGTTTAGGTGAGTTTTTAACTTGTGTTATGGTTGTGGGGTTGACCGCCTGCGGCGGATCTCCCTTCCATTAGCTTAGTCTATGTGGGATACTTTTGGTAGGCTACGCCAGGTGGTTTGGTTTTTACTTCGTTGCCCTCATTTGTATGGTCTATGGTCTAGTCACGTCGTGGTCTCGCCCCGGTTGACAGATCATCTGGAGTGCACCAGCTATATAGGTCTCTACCTCGCTGCAACTCTAGTAGCAAAAGCAGACTTACGCGGCAGTAACCACGAAGTCAGCTATGCTAAAACAGGTAAGGAATCAAGATATCAATTATCTGCATATATATGTTTCCTAAAATCTTTCTATTCTGTCTACTCCACCACCAAAGGTGGGATTCAGCTATATATATATTCTGACAGGTAAGTTTCATGAACAAAATGATATTGTAATGATACAATTAAGTTTGTTCATACTTACCTGGCAGATATATATAATCAAGTACCCACCCACCCACTCCCCTCAGGAGACAGTGGAAATTAAAAATTATGAATAGAAAATGGGAATGATTCCTGATACCCGCCCTCCCAGCGGCGGGAATGGGTACTAACCACCTGACTCCCACTGCGTGTGTCGTAAGTGTTTAAATTTCTGTCGGATTCGGAAAAATACAGCTATATATATATCTGCCAGGTAAGTATGAACAAACTTAATTGTATTATAACAATATCATCTTTATAGAAGAGGACGCTTCACGTCCTCTCTCTCTCTCTCTCTCGTTATGCGTTTCAGTGAGAAGTAAGAAGGCGAACGTCGCCTGAACTCTTGTCCGTCTTTCCACCGAGAAATACGTAAAAGAAGTCATAGTAGCAGTAAGCTTTTGAGACGGACGCCCAAGCCAGGGGCGCGCGGGTGCACGCCAAGCGCGCGCCAGTGGACGCCGAGCGTGCGCGCCAGTGGACGCCGCTCCGACGCCGCTCCATGGACGCCGAGCGCGCTCCAGTGGACGCCGAGCGTGCACAGCGGCACGCCAGGTGTGTCGCCTGGCTGAACGTTTCTGTTGAACTCTTCAAGCTCTTGTTTCAGATTTGGGCTTAAAGAATTTTTACCTCTACCTTCGATGATACCTTCTACCTCACCTGCAAAGAATGTGAAGTAGGCAGTGCTTCGGAGTAAGCTTAAAGTGAACAGGACAACTTCTTCGAAACCCAGCAAGACATCGGGTTTCGTGAATTACAAGAGGTCTCTGTCAATTAATATTGCTTTTCGCATAGGTGGATGGAGTTAAGGAAAGCTCAAGGGAAGTTCTCGTTTGCTCTACCGCAAGCTTTGCCATTCTGCCAATAAATTTAAGTTGCCACTACCGCAGTCAAGACTTTGCGATAAGGCAGTTACGGGTTATAAAGGCTCGATGTCCTGCACGTCAGGACTCTCGGCAACGTTCAGTAGGATTCTTGCAAAGGCACTCATCAAAAGTACGCTCTTCAGGAAAGCGCAAGACAGGACTTCCTTTGCCATACTGCCAATAAATTTTTTTTAAGCTTTAGCAGGCATTAGTTGTGATACGGGAGAGGAAGCTGGTTGGAGAGTTTCTTCCTCTTCCCAGGATAATTTTGCCAGCTTTTTAGCCCATCTGAAAGGGCTTTTCAGATGATAGATTTTGTTAGTTCCTAGTCGGGACTACGCTGCCGAATTGAACATCGTCGTAATACCTGACGTAAGCCCAGTCTCTTAACAGGCTTCTTGCCCCTTCCGGTCGTTTGAGACGGGAATCGAAAATAAAATGCTCGACTTCCTGGATTACGTTTTGTCAATTCAGTGACTTTCCCCCATTGACAATATACTATCGTTTTGTGTCAAGTAAGTGGGTATCCCCTCATTGACAAAATATCTCTTTGTCCCGGTTAAATGGGTTAGTTCTCATTGACAAACATCTCATTAACTTGATATTGCGTAAGCGAATAAGCTCTTATTGACAAGATTCGGAAGAGCTCATCATTCGTCATTCGCAGACTTCGTACAAGAAATAGACTTGTAGACTACGTCAATGAACGCTTATGTCCAATAACATAAGAGCTTGAGCTGACTGCTTCGATTTCTCCTAAGTT
Source organism: Macrobrachium nipponense (assembly GCF_015104395.2). NCBI lineage: Eukaryota > Metazoa > Arthropoda > Malacostraca > Decapoda > Palaemonidae > Macrobrachium > Macrobrachium nipponense. The sequence continues at coordinate 34,930,034 of NC_061105.1, forward strand.
TTGTTCATGAAACTTGCCTGTCAGATATGTATGTAGCTGTATTTCCGAATTCAGCTATATATATGTCTGCCAGGTAAGTATGAACAAACTTTATTGTGATATAATTTCATATTTTGCCTTGCGTTATTTTATTTCTGGTTGGTTCAAGTCATATACGCTTGCTGTAGTTACCTCTTCGGATGGCAACCGAGAGGTCTATGGTCCATTTTAAGGACATTTAATCGTTACTCCCTGCAGCCTTCCAGGAGTTTCCGATTATCTTTTACCGTTGTATGGTAGTGTTCTGACGACACAAACGCATCTAATATTTAGCGTTTTCTGTTTCGCTTAAATATACCAGCTTGAGAGTCTCTTTATGCTAAAAATAACGAACCTTTTTCTTCATAGAATAGGGTAGCTGGCAACCCAGGCATAAAGTTAAGAGACGACGATGACGGACGATCGTAAGCTGCTGCTGTCACTGTCCTCTGACTCCTCTCCTCCAGTCCAAAACGAGCCAGTACCAAACTCGTTCGCTGTCATGCGCTGTAGGTTAAGTCTCTCTCTGCGTGGGATTGACTGACTAACCGTATCTCTGTGCTGGCCGTTACGTCTCTCTCTCCTCCCGCGGGATTGACTGACGAACTGTATCTCGCCCTACAATCACGGAACTTTAGCCTAAGATTGAGGGGATTTCTTACATGAATGAATAAACATTGCATTCGTTTGGCCTTAATATGTTCTACAGAGATATCTTACCCTCCTTTCGGTGCTCGTTACCGCACGGTATAGGACTACGAGTCTACCACAACATTGCACTATTATATGCTCTCTTGCTTAGGCAAAGCGCAGCCTTATTAGGGAAGTAAACATACTGTGTGAGGAATGGATGAGCTTGCTGGGGACCATTTCCTTCCTAAAGAAGTTTTGTTTCCCTGAATAGACTGCAATTCAGACCTCTACAGTTTTTTCCTACCGGGAAACTGAAATTTTATTAAAGATCTAGGAATGATTCTGAACATCTCTCGGGTCGTTAAGTATCTCTTGAGGTGATAGAAAGAAGTTGCCGGACATCTGGAGAGGGTTTCAGATGTCCTGGATCATAATCTGAAAGAAGTGGAAGCAATTCAGTCGTCCCTCCAGTCCTCGAAACGAGTTTTTGGAACCATGGTCCATATCAACTCTGATCTTCCACAGCTCTCTCATATCTTAGGAAGTATCTTCTCTCGGTCCCGGTTCGGGTTTACGAGAAAGAGCCTATTATAACAACAGGCGTAGAATGGAACGATCCTCTAGAGGTTCGTTACAGGATTGCAAAAGTCCGTTCGAATCGTCTCGATCGAAGGCAGCAACTACTGACTTCCGAGTGAATCTTTCTTAGAAGTATGTTGAGAGTTGTGGAGACTTTAGGGACGTCCTTTCATTCATCTCTTCGCTAGGTTGAGGACGAAGAGGCTTCTTCTTCTCTGCTCCCTTTTCTCGATCCGGGAGCGGTAACATTAAACGCCATCCTATGATATTGAACGGGGATGGATGTTTAGTCTCTTTTCCCCTTTTTCAATCACTTAGGAAATGTAATAAGATGATTTATATCATCACAGGGATCGACAATGACGCTAATCGCCCCATGTTGGCCCTTCAAGACCCTAGATTCACAGAGGTCACGTCATTCCAAGGACCTTTCCGAGAGAGTTCGGTCTCCTTTAACACGAAAGGTACCTATAACCTCTCCGCTCTGAGTCTGACTACGTTCAGACTATCGAGATGTGACAGCATAAGATTGCAGTCTTCCCTTTCCGTTTGAAGAATGGGATAAGCTGGCAGTCAAAAACAACTATTAAAGAATACGCAAATATGTTGTTGACGGCCTTTTTGTGGCTCAGAGATTTGCTTCTCTGTCCAAACAACAAAGCCCTTCACGATGTTTGAGTTCTGTGAAATCTCGAAACTCGCTCACCATCTACTTTTTGTCTCACCTGTTTTCTCGGTAGTCAGACACTCGTGCGAGATCAGGAGACATATAGTAGCCCTGAGTTTCTTGTTGACGAAGTCGGTTGCGTTTATACACCCCCGATGATCGTTTAAACATGAGACCAGGTTGGACTGTCAGGCATTCGTCCTTCGGGACTGAATCGCCTTTTTGCTCCTCGCTCCTTTCTCCTGGCACCAGAAGCTCGAGTACAGGAGTGGCTCAGGAGTTGATTCGCTAACGACGTTGGGTTGCGTTGATACACCCCCCAAGGTTTGCTTAGCTTGAATCGCCCAGGCAGTCCAAACACTCATCCTTCAGCGAAGAATAGTGCCTTATGGTCTTCAGGGTACAGCCTTGCTGTCCTTGATTCGTCTGACTGGTCAACTGGTCGGTCACCTGACGTTAGTACAGACGGACTGACTGTGCATGTCCAGATCGAAGCTTTCAATATGGAACTTAGACATAGTCTGAAGTTCTTGATGTCAAAGCATTCGAACATCTCCTACCTGTTAACTTCTTGCATGTGATCAGGAAGGCATTTTTCTAACCACCCTAGATACGACAAAGAGGGTTAGTGAGATTTTAAGCCATCGTCACAAGTTTTGGCTTTAGAGAACACAAGGCGGTGTGCTCTCTAAGCTTTTCGTTATGGCCTAAGAATGGAAACCCGTTTTGTCCTTGGGCCAGGAGCTTGGAAGCAAGGATGGCACAAGTTAGTGGGCAGGAGCCAGAGAGAGTCCTGTGCCCTGTCAGGTCTCTCAAGTTTTATCTACATAAAACTCAAGAAAGTCGAAGTCGTACGACAATCTGCAGTGTTCCGAAAAGACCAGACTTGCCCATATCGAAGAACACCCTGGCTTTATTGTTAAGGAGGTCTTTCAAAAAAGCTCCTCTTTGTGTTTGCACAAAGATTTGAAATCTTTTGATTTGAATGCTCACGAGGTGAGGGCGCGCCTCGGAAGCATTTCAACAGAGCATGGCACTCAGCAACTCCTGAGTACCATGTTTTAGCGAAGCAACTCTGTGTTCAATTCACACTCCCTGCGAGATGTGAAGATGGCATATGAGATCTGCTGCTCGCTAGGGCCATACGTGTCTGCAGACACAATCGGGGGTTGGGGCAAGAAGTACCACTCATCCTATCCTGTAGAAAATGGTTAGGAAGAGCTCTTAATTTAGTAGTTGAGTCGCGACAACGGTGACTTCTTAACTCTTAAGCCTTAGTTAACACACCTTAACTTTGGCTAGGTGGGTCAGGTGGTGATATATATTTTTATATATTTATTTTATTTTTTTTTACTTCTTAGGCCTCATGGTATGGTCAATATGGTCTAGTCACGTCGTGGTCTCGCCCCTGTTGACAGATCATCTGGAGTGCACCAGCTATATAGGTCTCTACCTCGCTGGCAACTCTAGTAGCACAAGCAGACTTACGCGGCCAGTAACACGAAGTCAGCTATGCTAACAGGTAAGGAATCAAGATATCAATTATCTGCATATATATGTTTCCTAAAATCTTCTTATTCTGTCTACTCCCACCACCAAAGGTGGGATTCAGCTATATATATATCTGACAGGTAAGTTTCATGACAAAATGATATTGTATGATACAATTAAGTTTGTTCATACTTACCTGGCAGATATATATATCAAGTACCCACCCACCTCCCCTCTCAGGAGACAGTGGAAAATAAAATTATGTAATAGAAAATGGGAATGATTCCTGATACCCGCCTCCCAGCGGCGGGAATGGGTACTAACCACCTGACTCCCACTGCGTGTGTCGTAAGTGTTTAAAATTTCTGTCGATTCGGAAAAATACAGCTATATATATATCTGCCAGGTAAGTATGAACAAACTTAATTGTATCATTACAATATCATTTTTAGTGAGTTATACATGTCTTCTCATAATTTTTTAAATGTTACTTTTTTAAAAGTAGAGCTCATAGGGTAATTGACCGAGCAGCGACATACCGGCCACCTCTCCCAGAATGCAGCTATTTCCTGAAAAAGCACTTGAATTATGTCATTATTTTATAATTTAGGAGAAAATACTTACTTCGATAGGAGTATAGAAGTCATGTTGTGTTTCCTGGATGAGCCACAACTCCTGACTGATGCTCATGGCAGCAAATTCAAGTACTTTTTTGGGAAGGTGGCTTCTATGTTGCTGCTCATCATTTGTTCCGATACGTTAATACAAACCCTCGGTCCTTTAACAATAGGAAGGTAACTAGCGGCAGCTGGGAACTAGCGGCAGCTGGGACGGTCGTAAGCTCGAACAAGGGGAGAACGGTAGTTAACTGCTTGTCCGATCGTGCGCGCGCCCGCGCGCCCGAGAGGTGAAGAATCACTTTTGCTTTTCGGCCGCGGGTGTGAAGGACGTGTTCGTCATTGCTCTCTGCCCGCTTCATCGTCGTATGCTTTGTTTATATTGTGTTTTTCTACTAATGGTTTGGTTTGACTTGAAAATGAAACTGTAAGTACAACTGTTTTCATTTTCATTACTTAATTATGAATCACATGGAGCATCGCCGTAGAGAACGGCGATTTCCGCTCTTTCATGAATTGAACCCTTGATTAATGTCTCGGTGCCGAGGGCGGGCGCACTCGCGCCGAGTCATGTATTTTGGGCGAAAGTGTGTAATTGAAAGATGTAAGCAATCTTTTTCATTATATTTTTGCCCTGTGCGTTCGTTGCCGAGAGCTTGATTGCGCTCGGCAAGAGCCTCTTATTTTGTATGAATAGAAGTGCAATGAAAGTGGATTCGCAATGCAGTTTTTCTTTTCATTTTCATTTATTAATTGCATCAAATTTAATTTTGGATCAATTTCCGCTCTTACCCGGGAATAATCCTTACGATTTATTGCTGTGAAAGTGAAAATAGCAAGTGCAGATTGTTCATTTTCATATATATTTATGATAGCATCATATTATTATGGATCAAGTTTCCGCTCTTACCGGGAATGATTTTTCCCTCTTTAAGTTCTATGAAGTGAATCGCAAGGTGCAGTATTCTGTTTCATTTTCATATTACTTTTCACTGCTGTGCGGGGGTAGGGGAAGCGAAGGTCTGCCAGGAAGTCGTCGGAAAGCTCTCCCGCGACTCCCTTGGTATCCGATTCTTCGTCTTCTTTGTGCCTGCCCCCCGCTCCGTTCCTCGTATTTTGTTGGGGTTTTGGGGTCTTCCTTCCGTTCGGGGTGGGGCATGTCTCCCCCTCCCCGTGCGTGAGGGAACCCCTCTTACTAATCTGTCTGTGCTACCGCAGGTGCTACAGCCGTGGGAGACGACCTTGGACAGGTATGGACCACTGCGGCTGCAGGGCGTTGCCTAGCATCCACGATCCGCTGCAGAGTCTAGCGAGGTCGTGGGGCGGTGACCTTGGAGTGGTCTCCACTACAACCTTCACGGCCGCTTATGCTGCTTCCCCCCACCCCCCGCTGGTCTACACTCCCCATGCTGTGTCGTGACGCCTCTGCCGCTTCTAGGCCCGGTCCGCCGCCGTACCGAGGAGGGGTAATGCCCCCCCGCCGCCTGTGTTTTCTTCGTGTTGCCTGCCCCAGACTTCCGCTGTTCCAAGCAGCTCGCCCCTGGACCGGCAACCGGACGCCAGTACCACGCTGGCTGCCGATGATTCTACGAGGCGATGGCTGGGGCCTGCCGTACCTGGTCGCGGATGTGGTTCCGCTACTGGCTTGGCTGTCCCTTCTGTTTTACCGCTGTCCGCTGTTCCTGCCGCTCCTTGAGCTGGTTGCTGTTCCTGTCGCTCTGGTTCTGCGCCCTGTCCCTGCTGGTCCTGCCCATGGTGTGTTCTTCCCCAGTCCCAGTCCTTCCGGACAGGTGCAGTCGGGCCGTGTTGCTTCGGCAATAGGCCCGACTCCGGCCTCGGATGGAGGACCTGACGACTGTCCTGCGTGAGCTGACGAAGAAGAGGAAGGTGTCATCTTCGTCTTCGTCTGTTGCTGCCTCTTCCCCTTCGACTTCTAAGGCCCATAAGCCGAAGAAGAAGAAGGCTGCCTCCCTCCCCTAAGAAGTCTCCTTCGGGAACTTCTAAGGGCCCGTCCCACCTCGTGGGACGGGGGTCCTTCTGCTGGTCCTCCTGCTCCTTCGGGAGCGGGGCCCGTCTCCCCTTCCGTAAGGAAGAGATAGACGGGGACCAGAGGAGTATCGGTTAGCTCTGGTACTTCCTCGCCTGGTGCTAGCGGCGATGCCGCTACGCCAGGTTCCGGCTCGGTCTCTCGTTCCGCGGGAGATCCCGAGTGTACGCTCTCCCTCGGGAGACCGTGCAGCCAAAGTTTCGGCGCCAGAGTTCGCTCGGCGCCAAGACCACGGCACGGAGCAGAAGGCTGGCGAGAACCGCTCAGGTGACTCTCGCCAGGCCAGCGGCCGCTTCTCGCCAGCGACCAGCTGGTGTAACCGGGTTTTGTTATTCCCCCTAAGAAGACTCCTTCGGGAACTTCGAAGGGCTCGTCACATTCCGGTGTGACGGGGGGGTTCTTCTGCTGGTCATCCTGTTCCTTCGGGAACGGGGCCCGTCCCCTTCTGAGAAGAAGAAGAAGACGGGGACCAGGGTGTGCTGGCTACCGCTTGGTACACCTCGCCTGGTCTTGGCAGCTCTGCTGCTAAGCCAGGTACCGGCTCGGTTTCTCGTCGTCGAGAAGTTCCGAGTGTACGACTTCCTTCGGGTGACCGTGCAGCCAAAGTTAAGACGCCTGAGTTCGCTCAGCGTCATGACCGAGGCACGGAGCAGAAGACTGTCGAGAGCCGCTCAGGTGACTCTCGCCAGGCCAGCGGCCGCTCTCGCAGCGACCAGCCGGTACCTCGGGTGGACGTGACGGTCTCTGACCGGCCACGGGTTGAGGCTGGGAAGAGGTCCCCAGGTCCCCTCGACCGACGGTACCAGCCTCGGCTGGTACCAGCGGTTTGACGTGCCGCGAGGACGCTCACCGGTCTCACGGCGGAAAGCGAGCTCTGCAGGTCACCTGACCGCCGCTCCCACAGGGACCGGGGGGCGGATACGGTGACCAGCAGCAGCTCGTCTGACGCACGGGACCGGGGGGTCGACGTGCTCCAGTCGAGCCGCTCGCCACAGGTGAGCGGCAACGGCCAGGCCTGCAGATCGATCCCCACCGCGGGTTGGTGATCGGCTGCAGCCCCCCACGTTACGCTGGTCCTGCCAGCGAGCGGGGGGGGAGCGTCAGGTCTGTCTCTCCACTACCCTCAACTTCCTCGGGCTACACCGGGAAGAGCGAGGTAGCTAGGAGTGATCGTGAGAGGTGCGCCGCTCACGATCCGTCACGACGCCGCACGTGCCACGTATGGTCTTAGGACCAACCAGACGTACGCGCAAGTGATTGGAGGTGACTGTCAGGGGGAGAGGGGGTAGCGTCAGTTCTTGTCTCTCCGATACCTTCAACTTCCTCGGCATACGCCAGGAAGAGCGAGGTATATAGGAGTGATCGTGAGAGATGCGCCGCTCACGATCCCGTCACGACGCCGCACGTGCCAGGTTGGTCTTAGGACCAACCAGGACGTACGCGCAAGTGATTGGAGGCAACCGTCAGGGATCTGTTGCTGGTCCCTTCTTCTGAAGGAGGAGGGTCCTGGAGCTGCTCTTGTTGGAGGGACTGGACGGTCCTACTCCTCAAGACGCTGTACTTCCGAGATTCAGAGTAACTTTACCCAGGTTATTGCACTGATTCGTCAGCACACGACCGGGGGGGGGGGAAGGATCGCCGCTCCCACCAGCAGAGCCCATGTCTCTGCTCGAGTCGTTTTGGGGCCCCGAGAGGGAACCCAGACCGACGGTGGGTATGCCGTTCGATCGCAGCTTGCCGATTCTGTCTTGACCAGAGTCTCTCGTCTCCGGACAAGAAGGCTCTCTCAGTTCTGGCCGGTCGATCAAGCTACTTCCACCTCCTCTACTGCGACAGCGGCGTTTCTACGTGTCTTCGGACACCGTATTTAAATACTCCTTCGGTCCTCTGAGAGGTTTCGACCTCGACGAGGACTGGAATGAGTCGGAGGACGGTATCGGCTCTCTCCTGTCAGGTGTCGATCAGCCCCACCCAGACGACGTTCACAGTGGCGGCAGACCCTTACCTACAGTGAGAGTTCGTAACCCTCCTCGGGGTGAAAAACGTTTTTCTCCTGACGATACGTTTTCCCAGACTCTGAGAAGCCATCGCCGCAAGGCGATGGGCTGCTCCTACTCTTCTCCAACTGCTAGTTCCACTGGGAAGGCGAGCGAGTATCCAATTCCTCCCCCTATTCCCTCTCTCCTTACGGCTACGAGGGAAAGGGGAAGGATCCTACAGAGATTTCTCTGTAGGATCCCACGCTGGGGACTGCGCTACCAGGGGGGACCTTCGGGTCCTACCTAGACGTAAGCCCCGGTCGTTGAGGATGGATCCTGCCCCATTCTCGATTTCTCCTACGGGAATCGAGAGGACCACCAGCCGATATCGTTTGACGAATTCGGTGGGGGTTTCGCAGACTGCTTAGAATTCTACGGAATTTCTAGCGCATTCAGAGTGTTAGAGTTTCTTACGATCTCCAAACACTTAGGCGAGACCACGGTCCAAAGTGAGCGAGACGAGAATCCCCGATATGTTACACGATAATCGGAAACCTCGCCTATGCTCGAATTCCTGGAATTTCTAGCATTAGGAAGAAGACTGCTGCTGAAAGAAGACTATCTCACAGTAGGCGACCAACCTGGAATAGAGAAGAACGGACGGGAATATCCAGTTTGGCTGGAACTATCGTCTTAGTATTCTGTTCACCATTGAAGCTTTCCTTCGAGGAAGACTTCTCCTTCACTCTCTTTAATAGAGAACGAAGGTGGTCGATCTCCAATCCTTATTTTGTTTTCTTGAAGGAAAGAATTTAGGATGGAGATCGTTGTTCAGAATCCTACAAATATACTACGTATATTAACCTCGCGACATGATTCTGCTAAGCAGTTGAATGGTCGAGGGTAGGCGCATATCCTGGTTATTCTACGGATTGCGACTTAGACGAAAAGTATTCTAATTGAACTGCAACCCGGGTTGCCTGCAACCTCCCAGGAGTTTCCAGTTTCAATTTTATATACTTATGGGGTGTCACAACAACACCATTTAAGCTTTTATATTTACCGAAATTCGTTTCGCTTAAATATAATTGCTCGAGCATATCTTTTTATGCTCGGTGGTTCTAGCCGAACGCATTCCTTCGTGGAAAGGATTACTTGGCAAACTCAGGATGACGAGTCAGCGACAGCTACTGCGTATTGAATTGCCCGAGGCATTTTCAGTATCAGCTGCCGCTTTGAGGTAGACGGTTGTTTATGTCTTTCTCACCTGCTTTGATTGAATAACAACCGTATCTCTGCCAACAATCACAGACTTAAGTCTCTGATTAACGGGGATTCTCGCATACATGAATGACCATCTACTGCTGAGAAACGCTAGTATTCATCGTCTTCGGTATTGCGAGAATTTTAAACAGAGATATCTATTCGACTCTCATCTTTCTGTTTACCGCACGGTAACAGAATTCTGTAATAGTCTCTTGCTGCATCGTATCCCGATAATGCGAATGATTTTTGCGGAATCTGAGTTTGTCCTCAAAATATCTTGTATTCGGAGGTGTACAATTGTTCATTGTTCACCCCGGATTAGCAGATGTATTGAAAGACTCGCCTACTCCCACACCTGCCAGTCTCTACTTCCAAACGTTCAGCCCATGAGAAGCAGTTCTTCAAAGCGGGACTCTCCCCTGTGTTTCATTACTGAAGAACGCCCCGCTTTCATTGCACAACGGACAGCAATGAAATGGCGGTTAGCGTTTTCAGTCATTTGTAAGCACAGGTTTAGAATCTTGAGATTCCTTCTCTCGATTCAGCTGGAAGACGTAGGTTGCATTCATTGCCTACCTTCATCTTCAACGTCACATAGTGTTGTTTTCTCCTTAAGCTGAGATTCAACGTCTATGAGATTTTCTTGCCATCAGGGACCTCGGTCTTTTGAAGGCAATTGACTTTCGCCTTTTGAGCTTATGCATTAAGAGAATCATCGCCGCGCCGTCCGGCATCGGTGACTAACAAATATTTTATTTGTTTTGTCTCTCAGTATAACTCTTTAAAGGGCGAAGGTCACGTGACTTACCCGGATGCTTGGACAACTTGCCTCTACTGATTCCGAACCAGTCAGTCGGCAGCTGTCAGAGCGCCCGAAGTCAGTTACGAACTATGCTGTGGACTTAGTTCGGTTGTTCCAGAGCAATCATTACTTCGTCTTAATAGCTTGTCAGTATGAGTACTGTACATAACCAAAGTCGAGAAGAGGGATAGGTCATACGACTATTCCCTTCTTTTCGTCTTAGGTAACTGCATGACTTCTCTTGAGAAGTCAAGCACAAAGGGATGGGGATTTGTGACGCTCGATTTCGTACCGATCTTCGTAGCGAAGACTCAGAACCCTTCGGTAACTGACGATTGGTTCGAGTCCTTCACAATACCCTCCCTAAGGGACGTCACCGCCTCTGATACGAAGGCTATGCTGCTTTGTCCTGTGAAGGTGCGACGGAGCTGTCTGAAGAAAAACTCGACCACCCAGGATGAGTGTGGACGCCTCTTCATCATTCTCTCGCGTTCCGCAAGAACTTCTCCGTGGCGCAGGTAATGAAGGCAGGCGCCTGGTCCAACCGGACCGCATGCACCTCCTTCTACCTTCAGGATATTGCCCACAGTTCCTTGGATCTTTTTTCATTGGGAAACCGTGGGATGGTTGCTCAACACGTTGTGTAGTTAACCCAGACCCTCGCAGGCTGAACAGCATCGAGTCCTGGTGTGACCGTAAGAATGGATGAGGAATGAGAGTGTGACTGGCTCCTCTTCCCATCTTTTTCTTCCCTCTACCTTTGGGTAGAGGGACACGGTCGTCACCCTGCTGGGTAAGGACGAGATGCATGTGAGCTACTCAATAGAGGCACCATCCTATCCCTTTCAGTAGGGATAGGAGTAAATATCCACCACTTCCTCCCAACAAGGGGGAGGAAGTGGATGCCAAATTGAGACAAACCCATCATTTTATGATTGTCTCTTGCAAACAGGAACAAGTTCTTGCTTGCTGGTACGAAGAGATACGTTGCCTCTCTCTTAGTACTTGGCCCAGAGGTCTGACCATTGATCCTGCGGTACACACCCCGATCAATCGGACAGAGGTTTGGATCCCTCCTTGCTCTTACGACCAGGGAGGCACTCCAGGGTTGACGAACACCAGTCTGTTCCCAAAAAGACCAAGATTCCTCCCCCACCAAGAAGTGAGTCTTCCTATTGTTAAAGGACCGAGGGTTTGTATTACGTATCGGAACAAATGACAATTTGTCGAAAATTGCATTTTTCCTAACTATACAAACCTGGAGGTCCTTTACATATAGTCCCACCTCATGCCACCCCTCACTCTGCAACTTTTTGCATGGGCCTAAAGCAAAAGTGATTCTTTTCACCTCTCGGGCGCGCGGGCGTGCGCACGATCGGACAAGCAGTTAACTACCGTTCTCCCCTTGTTCGAAGCTTACGACCGTCCCGCTCCGCTAGTTCCCAGCTGCCGCTAGTTCCCAGCTGCCGTAGTTACCTTCCTATTGTTTAAAGGGACTCAGGTTTTGTATAGTTAGGAAAAATGCAATTTTCGACAAATTGTCATTTTCCCAGTAGTATACCCTCGTGGGTGAAGTGCCATCAGTTCACCTTGTGCTTTAGTTAAGGTTCTTTGCAGCATGCCCTCAACCCCTAGCTGCAACCCCTGTTATTCTGTTTATTTTACTTCCTTTCATTTTCTCTAATTTCCATGGTACCTTCCACCCTCTCCTAACAATTGATTCATTGTGCAACTGTAAGGTTATCCTTCTGTTACACCTTTCAAACCTTTTACTGTCAAGTTCCGTTTCATTGCCTTTGGCCAAAGTTCTACATTCAGTTCAATTAATACTTAACAGTTAAAAACTAAAATCAGCAACAATCCTGGAGTAGGCTATATTTATGGTAAAATATTAATGAGGTGAACTGGAATTAGGAGATGTACATAGTACCTTTTAGTGATCTATGGCCTAGATGTTCTTTCTAATACTTTTTTGTACTTAACAAAATTACAATTACAGCTAACTTACTATTATAAAAGATAAGAACTGAAACCAACACCTATTCCTGAGTATATTTATGGCACAAAATAACAGTACTAATATGAGCTGAACTGGGCAGTTTCATATACAATTACCTATTGGTGATCTAAAGTCCTGCCATCCATTAGGGGTTAAGGGTAACTCTTGACAGGCAGAATTAGGTTAAAGTATATTCCTCGACAGGTAGGGTTAGGCTAAAGGTTAATTCTTGATGCGCAGCGTTAGGTTAAAGTATAACTCGTGATAGGAGGGTTAGGTTAAAGTATGACTCTTGACAGTCAAGGTTAGGCTTATTAACTCTTGACTGGAAAGGTTAGGTTAGTCCCTTTAGCTAGTGCCAGGCTAAATGGTATAGTCTCTGTAAATGGAGTTCTTTCCTTTCCATATATCTAATGTGTTTTTACTCTCGGGAACTGTTTTCTATCCCAGTTCTTTATTTTTACATACACAAATACAAACCTTCAGTCTTTTAAGTAGGGATTTGTTTCTACACTGTCCTTTACATTAGAAATTATTTTCAGAAGCTGGAAATGGTTGTTAAACTTTCGAACAAGGTAGTTAGGCAGTTTATTACCGTTCAGTAGGTGGGAGTCCCGCCTACCCAGATGTAAACATTCCAATTTGCTTTTGGCTGTTGTGCTATGCAGATGTGTTTCTTGACTCTCTACCCTCGCCGATTTCCTTCTTTTTTCCTTGGTGGGCTTTTTCTCTTTCTACTGCTTTTTTATTTTGGCTATTTGTGTTTGATAGTGTATTAGTAATGTCTCAAACCCATGAATCTTCTAAGTGGAAGGCTATCACCCAGCGTGTGTACCCTGGTGTTGGCGGCAAAAGTACCACCTGCTTCCGTTGTCCTGTTGGTGTAGACTCTCATGTCCTCTGTATTAGTTGCAGGATGCATGATTGTATTCCACAATCTATTTGTGCTGAGTGCTGTTCTTTGTTGCCTGTGCAGTGGACGAAGTTTACCGGAAGGAAACAGCATAGGAGGAAGGTTGCTTAGGCATTGCTGGAAGGCTATATGCCTCCGACTACACCCCTGGTAGCTAATCCTTCTTCCTTGTTTCTCCCTCATGCCAAGCTTCCCCTTCTGGCTGTCTCTCCTTTGGAAGTGATCTCTCCCTCTTCTTCTTCACTTACTTCATTTGGGGGGTGGGGGCGATTGCATGATCGAGACAACCCCTTCTCAGGGGCCTCCGCTCACTCCAAGGGGGAGATTTTCCCTTGGAGCGAGAGGGGAGAGGAGTCTCCCTCCACTCGCCTGACTGCTTGCTTCTTCAGGATTGGCAGCCGAGCACCTTGAGGCGGTTGAGCTCCAGGAAGCATAGACCCCCTTGGGGCTCTGGGGGCCTCCATTGCTGCAGGGTATCTTGAGAGGGTTGCCGGTAGTCACCCATGCTGTGGCTACCCCGACGACGACTACAGTAACCATGACGGCTATTGCAAAGGTCCCCACGTAGGTGTCAACACACTATCCGACCCTGACAACCCCAGCTTTTGTGGACTAGACTGCTGTTTATGCTCCGGCACCCTAGTATTCAGTGTTCCTGCTTCCTGCTGTACCCTTGGTCTCAGCTACTCCTGCTGTGCCTCCTTTCCTGGTTGTTCCTGTTGACCCAGCTGCTCCTGCTTTCCTGTTGCTTAGGCCGCTCCTGCTTTCCTGTTGCTTAGGCCGCTCCTGCTTTGACTCCTGTTTCTTTATATAATAATAGAAGGAGGAAATGGCATTAAGACAAACCCTTTTAGTCTTCGCCTTACTTCCTCTGACTACGTATCAAGATTCTTCCTAGCCATTTTTTTTTTACAAGTTACGATTCCTCACTCATTTGAAAAGGTCCTGATGTCTGACTCTTGATCCTGCAGTTCCTATACTCCAATCAGTTTGTAAGAGGCGGGGCACTCCTCCTCACTTTCAACCAGGAGCAGCCCACGTGTGCCGAACTCCGGTCAGTTCAAGAGACTCGCTCAGATTCCTCCATTCAACCAGTGAGTCTTCCAATTGTAAAGAACCAAGGGCTTGTATATTGTGTAAGAACAAAGCACAATTTTTAAGAGTACATTGTATTTTTTGTAACCATACAAACCTAAGGTCCTTTATATATTAGGCCCATCTCATGCCACCCCTCAATCTGAAACCTGGGCTGAAAGGCAAACTGGAATGTTTACACCTGATCAGGGGGTTTCCTTGTCTACCGGATGGTAGTTGCTGTCTAACCACCTTGTTCAAGAGTTTTATAGCTATGTTCCAGCTTCACAGTAAGCATATTCCAATTGTAAAATACCTCAGGTTTTTATAGGTAGAAGAAATACGATTTAATTTTAAGTATTGTGATTTTTGGTGGCTCTAGCTATGGCGAAGAGAATTAGGGAGATCCACGTGATGGATAAGACAATCAGCTTTTCCAAAGAAGATGCAGTATGTTCTCCTCATCCTCAGTTTCCTTGCAAAGATTGAGAACCTGACGTGTCTCAGGCCTCATTCTTTTTTACCATTAAAAGTTTAATGGAAATTCTAGGGCAGAAGATGAGGAGCCCTCAGATATTATCTTCAGAGGACAGAGAATATCAGGGGACCAGCAAGTAACTTGTGGTGTTCGGTTAAGAATCCATCTAGACCATTGTGGAGGTATTCTACCAAATTGGGGAGGATGTCTTACCTGGTCAAAATTTTGGACTCATGATATTAAGGGCAGTCGCTACCTCGGTAGCTTTTAGGTAAAATCTTTCTCTTCATCGATTTTAAGAGTGCACATACTGGAAATACAAATCAATTTTTGTAAAGCACTATTTACAAGATGTAGAAACAGTCTGTGGCTGGCAGGGTGTTCGTTGAGGAAGTATATGAAGCATCCCTTCTTTTAGTTTTTCCTCTTCGCCTTGTCTGAGGGTGTTGGGTCCTAGCGGAGCCTGGGGGGGTAATATGTATGTACCATGAGTGTTCGGTGGTGGTCAGTTATATTGTTTTTTAATGTTTGATGTAGGTGACAGTGTTGTATCTGGTTATGAATTTTGTACTGCAGCCTGGGGAGAGGCAAATTTTATACATTCAACTTCCCTGCCAGATATATACTTAGCTATAGACTCCGTCGTCTCCGACAGAATTTCAAATTTCGCGGCACACGCTACCGGTAGGTCAGGTGATCTACCGCCCTGCCCTGGGTGGCAGGACTAGGAACCATTCCCGTTTTCTAATCAGAATTCTTCTGTCGCCCGGACCATCAACATTGTTGTTGGTTCCTCTCGATTGGTTTTTCTTTTTTCACCGGCAATTGATCTTCTTGACCGACTTTTGGTGACGTATCTGGATTGTTGGATTGGCATACGCTTTTGTGACGTGTGACTGATCTTGATCTTGGATTTTTCTTTAAAAATGTCTGACTCTGGAATGGTTGTGAGACGTTGTGTGAATGTAGGCTGTAAGGTGAGGTTGCCGAAAGCTTCGGTAGACCCTCACACTGTATGCAAGGGTTGCAGGGAGTATGAATGTTCTTTCACTAATTCTTGCAAGGAATGTGAGAATTTGAGTGAGAATGAATGGAAGAATCTAACTAATTATTTGAAAAAGTTAGAGAGAGAAAGAGTGAGGAAGGCTTCTTATAGAAGTTAAGTAGTTCGAGATCTAATGAACTAATTCCTAGCTTGGGATCTTCCCCAAGGGTAAGTATTGCTACTTCTCCTTCCATTGCAGCCCCTTCGCTATTGCAGAACCTGTAGATTCAGCGAAAGAAACTTGCGGATCTAAAAGCAGCATTCAAGTTGATGGAAAAAAAACAAAATGGCTGCCCTGCAAGGTAAGGCTAGTGATTTTTCAGTGGACAGTGATATGAGTGTCCCCAGTGTAGTGGAGGGGGCATCTGGTCGGCTCCGCAACGCTCCTAGGTCTAGACCTCTTCCAAGCTCACATGCCCAGAGGAGAAGGAATGTCGAAAACCGAAAGGAGGTTGGGGAGAATCCCCACCGATCAGGTGTCCCTTCGGCGGTTTCTGTGACACCCCAGACTGCCAAGGATCGCTATTGCAAAAGCGTCCTGCGTGAGTGTTTTTCGTCGTCGGGATCTTCATCTCCGAGACGTAATTGGAGGGATTCAGATCGCTCTCGACCACTCAAAGAGGAGTTGAAGGCTCGACGATTGACTCGAGCCCAGAAAACTTCCTGAGGAGTCTCCTTCGGGAGTTAAGAAGGCAAGAAGAGCCATTCTTTCAACCAGAGTGAGAAGGAGTCAGGAGGTGGAGGCTATGGACTCCTCCCCTCCTCCTTCCCCTCCTCCCGAAGAGGATAAAGAGGAGGCTACGAAGAGGTTCATGATGGCTATGCAAGAACAGTTTTATACATTCAACTTCCCTGCCAGATATATACTTAGCTATAGACTCCGTCGTCTCCGACAGAATTTCAAATTTCGCGGCACACGCTACAGGTAGGTCAGGTGATCTACCGCCCTGCCCTGCCCTGGGTGGCAGGACTAGGAACCATCCCCGTTTTCTAATCAGAATTCTTTCTGTCGCCGACCATCAACATGTTGTTGGTCCTCGATTGGTTTTCTTTTTTCACCGGCAATTGATCTTTCTTTGGGACCGACTTTTGGTGACGTTACTCGGATTGTTGGATTGGCATACGCTTTTGTGGACTGTTTTTGTGGACTTGATTTTTGGATTTTTCTTTAAATATGTCTGACTCTGGTATGGTTGTGAGACGTTGTGTGAATGTAGGCTGTAAGGTGAGGTTGCCGAAAGCTTCGGTAGACCCTCACACGGTATGCAAGAGGTGCAGGGAGTATGAATGTTCTTTTACTAACTACTTGTAAAGAATGTGAGAACTTGAGTGAGAACGAATGGAAGAATCTAACTAATTATTTAAAAAGTTAGAAAGAGAGAGAGCGAGGAAGGCTTCTCATAGAAGTTTAAGTAGTTCTAGATCTGAACTAATTCCAAGCTTGGGATCTTCCCCAAGGGTAAGTATTGCTACTTCTCCTTCCATTGCAGCCCCTTCTCCTATTGCAGAACTGTAGATCCAGCGAAAGAACTTGCAGATCTAAAAGCAGCCTTCAAAATAATGGAAAACAAAATGGCTGCCATACAAGGTAAGGCTAGTGATTTGTCATTAGACAGTGATATAAGTGTCCCCAGTGTAGTGGAGGGGGCATCTGGTCGGCTCAGCAACGCTCCTAGGTCTAGACCTCTTCCAAGCTCACATGCCCAGAGGAGAGGAATGTCGAAAGCCCGAAAGGAGGTTGTGGAGTAATCCCCACCGATCAGGTGTCCCTTCGGCGGTTTCTGTGACACCCCAGACTGCCAAGGACAGCTATTGTAAAAGCGTCCTACGTAAGTGTTTCTCGTCGTCGGGATCTTCATCACCGAGACGTGATTGGAGAGATTCGATCGATCTCGGCCTCTCAAGAGGAGTTGGAGGGCGCCGACTATTGACTCGAGCCCTGAAAACTTCCGCCTGAGGAGTCTCCATCGGGAGTTAAGAAGGCGAGAAGAGCCATTCTCCAACCAGAGTGAGAAGGAGGCAGGAGGTGGAGGCTATGGACTCCTCCCCCCTCCTCCTTCCCCCTCCTCCGAAGAGGAAAATAGAGGAGGCCTACAAAGAAGTTCATGATGGCGATGCAGGAGCAGATTTCGTCATTTGTAGGAGTCCTGTCAAAGGAGCCTCCTAGAAGGAAAGACACTTCCCTTCCTATTAAAAGATCCTCCAGACGTATGGAGGTATCTACCTCCAGGATCGATACTCCTACCCGAGGTGAGGTTTCCTGTACGAACTGGATGAGGACAATCAGACGTCTGGCACCGGCCAGGAGTGAGGAGTCACCCAGGAGGCAGGAGCCAAGAGCCAGGAGTGAGGAGGTCAACCCAGGAGGCAGGAGCCAAGAGCCAAGATGTGTGGAGGGCATCCAGGCAAGAGGCAAGAGCCAGGAGGCTAGAGCCAGGAGGCAAGAGCCAGGAGGCAAGAGCCAGGAGGCAAGAGCCAGGAGGCAAGAGCCAGGAGGCAAGAGCCAGGAGGCAAGAGCCAGGAGGCAAGAGGCAGGAGTCAAGAGGCAGGAGCCAGGAGCCAGGAGGCAGGAGTCAAGAGGCAGGAGCCAGGAGTCCGGAGTCCGGAGTCAGGAGGCAGGAGTCAGGAGCCAGGAGGCAGGAGTCAGGAGGCAAGAGTCAAGAGCCAGGAGTCAAGAGTCGGGGACTCGGTCCTGGAGGTTATGACTCTTCGCCAAATGGGAGCTCCTCTCCTTCAGAACATAGGAGGTCTTGGAAGGACTCTTCCTCAAAACGGGAACGTTCTCCTTCGTCGGATCGAGAGTTAGACGAGTTGTCTGACGACGATCCTCCTGCTAATGAGGGACTTTCTAGACAAAGTCTTGGCCTCTTTACTACTCAAGAGTTTGGAGATCTCTTAGTCCTGCAGCTCCTCCTTCTCCTCGTTCGCTCTTTTCGAGCTCAGCTACGGCTAAATCGTCGGCCTTCTTGAAAATGAAGCCTGCGATATCAATGAAGAAGGCACTCCATTCTTTAGATTCTTGGATGGACAGAAGAAGGAGTTTAGGAAAGCGGTATTCTGCATGCCTCCTTCCAGATTGCACGGGAAGAGAGGTATTTGGTATGGGACAGGAGAGACTATGGGTCTTTCTTTACCCGCCTCTGCAGATGCCGACTTTGCCAGTTTAGTGGAGGCCTCTAGACGTCACTCCTTAGGATCGGTCAGAGCGACGTCGGAGCACTTCAGAGTTGAACCACTTTCTAAGGGACTTTTTGCCACTTTAGAGGTGTTCAATTTTTCTGGATTGGTCGCTCGGAGTTCTGGCCAACAAATCTAAGGATCCTGGAGTTTCTGAAGAACCCAGAAATTCTCCCATAGCGTGCTGTCCTGCATGACAAGGCAGTACAGGACGGTTCAGGTGAAGTGGCTTCTCTTTTCGGTGCTGGTCTCCTGAAAAAGAGATCAGTGTATGGTTCCCTTTTATCGAAAGGGGTTTCTCCGAGCCAGAGGACTGCCTTACTGTTCGCCCCGCTATCAGATCATCTGTTTCCTTCTCAGTTAGTCAAGGATATATCTCGCTCACTAACTGAGAAGGCGACACAAGACCTACTGACTCAAACGTCCAAGAAAAAGGACGACCGTAGCGACGACGGTTAAGAAAGGAACCTCGTCCTACTCAGCAGCCCTTTCGTGGAGGTGCAACGGCTCGTCCACCTGCCAGAAAGAAGAGCTCTGAAAAGAGAGGAAGGTCTTCATTTAGACCATTCAAGAGATCTAAGTGACTTGTTGCTCCTCCAAGCACCAGTGGGCGCCAGACTCCTGAACTTTGCAGGAGTATGGGAACTAAGGGGAGCCGACCCTTGGTCAGTGTCGGTCCTGAAGAAGGGATATGTAATCCCCTTCGGACGACAAAACCGCCCCTAAACATCTACGCCTCGGGAACTGTCAGCGAGGTACAGAGACCCGTTAATGCGAAAGACTCTCCTTCAGATGGTGGAGCAAATGTGGGAAAAAGAGGCCATCGAACTGGTACAAGATCCACACTCCCCGGGATTTTACAATCGCCTTTTTCTAGTACCAAAGGCATCGGGGGGGTGGAGGCCAGTTCTGGACGTAAGCGCTCTGAATCGCTTCGTACAGAAAAAGAAGTTTCGTATGGAAACGTCCGCCTCTGTCATGTCGGCGCTTATCGCCCAGGAGATTGGATGGTGGCTCTCTGGACCTGCAAGACGCCTATTTCCACGTTCCCATTCACCATCAGTCAAAGAAATATCTTCGCTTTGTGATAGGAGACAAGATCTTTCAATTCAGGGCTCTGTGCTTCGGTCTGTCTACAGCCCCACAAGTATTCACCAACCTGATGGCGAATGTAGCAAGATGGCTTCACTAGAAGGGATAAACATCTCCCTCTACTTGGACGACTGGCTGATCAGGGCCAAGTCGAAGAGTCAGTGCTTGGAGGACTTGGAAGTAACAAGGAACATGATAGATTCGCTAGGGTTGCTCGTCAACCTCGAGAAGTCACAACTGATCCCCAGCCAGAACTTGGTATCTGGGGATTCAGATGGATTCTCGGGGTTTCGGGGTATATCCTTCGCAAGAAAGAATTACTCGAGGTTTGTCGAGAATCTCAAGCTTCTTAGAGAGAAAGGACAGCTCAGCGAGGGATTACCTGAGCCTATTAGGGACCCTGTCTCATTGGAAAAGTTCTTCTCGCTAGGGAGACTTCACCTTCGCCCTCTTCAGTTTTTCCTCAAAGAGGTGTGGAACTGGAAGACGGGTCAACTCTCGGACATCTTCCAACTTTCACAAGAAGTAAAAGATCATCTGAGGTGGTGGATCCCTCAGCTTCAAAAGAACGAAGGCTTATCGCTTGCTCTGCAGAACCCAGACCAAGTGTTGTTTACCGACGCTTCGGAGTCGGGATGGGGAGCGACGCTGGGAGCAAGGGAGGTGTCAGGCACCTGGACAAAGGAACGGTGTCCTGGCACATCAATTGCAAGGAACTTGTGGCCATACACCTAGCCTTAAACAAGTCCTTCGAAAAGATAGTCAGAGACGGGGTAATACAGATCAACTCAGACAACACCACGGCTCTGGCTTACATAAGAAGCAAGGAGGCACGCACTCGTTCTCCCTCTATCAGTTGACAAAACACCTGTTAACCTGGACGGAAGAAAGAGGCATAACTCTCCTCACAAGGTTTGTTCAAGGGATCAAAAATGTGAGAGCGGACAGACCTGAGCAGAGAAACCAGGTCCTTCCCACAGAATGGACTCTTCACGAAGAAGTGTGTCGAAGTCTTTGGTCCCTGTGGGGGAGACCTCACAATAGACCTTGTTTGCGACGTTCCTCTCCAAAAGAATAGAGACCTTTTGCTCTCTAGTAGAGGATCCGAGAGCCTTCACAATAGACGCGTTTTCTCATGGATTGGTCGGGTGTGGACGCTTACGCCTTTCCCCCACGTTCAAAATCCTGGGGGGAATTGTGCTCAGGAAGTTTGTAGCTTCGAAGAGCACGAAGTTGATACTCATCGCCCATTTTATTGGCCATCACAGGGAATGGTTCCCGAGGACGGAGGTTCTGGAGTGGATTAGTGGACTTCCCCCAGATCGCTTCCAAAACAGAACACGATCTACTCAGACAACCCCACTTCGAGAGGTTTCATCACAACCTCCCAGGTCTCGCTCTGACTGCCTTTCGACTATCGAAAGACTTGTCAGAGCGATGAGGCTTTTCTCGCGAGGCTACGGGCTCTATCGCTAGAGCCCGCGAGCTTCGACGAGAAGAGTATACCAGTCGAAGTGGGAAGTCTTTAGGAGGTGGTGTAGGTTCAGAAGCTGTCCTCCTCCAGTACCTCTATAGTGAATATTGCCGATTTCCTCCTCTTTCTGAGAAAGGAGTCACACCTATCTGTCTCGACAATAAAAGGATACCGAAGCATGCCGCTCTTCGGTTTTCAGGAATCGAGACCTAGACATTGCTAACGACAAAGATCTACACGATCTAATTAGATCTTTTGAGACGTCGAAAGCAGCTATCCTAGAACACCTAGTTGGAATCTAGACGTGGTCCTGAAATTCCTTTCATCGGACAAATTCGAACCTTTACATCTGGCGTCCTTCCGCGACGTCAAACTAGGAAATGCTTGTTCCTAGTGGCGTCTCGCTACAGCCAAGAGGACGAGCGAATTACACGCTCTGGATTCCACGGTTGGGGTTCAAAGGAGATGCTGCCATCTGTTCTTTCAGACAATGTTTCTGGCAAAGAACGAAAACCCATCAAAACCTTGGCCAGAAGTTTTGAGGTAAAAGGCATATCTAACCTGGTAGGCAGAGAGATAGAGAGATCTCTCTGTCCAGTGAGAGCTCTTAAATTCTATTTAGAGAGGAAGAGGGACAGATGGGAGCTTGTCAACAAGGTCTTTGGTGTGCAGTGAAGAACCCCAAACGACTCATGTCCAAAAAACGCCTTGGCTTTCTTTGTGAGAAGCGTTATTACGGACGCTCACAAGAACTGCTCGGAGGAATCCTTCGGTCTTCTAAAAGTCAAGACGCATGAAGTAAGAGCAGTAGCAACGTCTTTGGCGTTCCAAAAGAAAATATGTCTCTGAAGAATATACATCGAGACTACATATTGGAGGTGCAATTCAGTGTTTGCATCTCATTATCTGAAGGACGTTGAGAGTGACCTATGAGAAGTGCTTCTCGCTAGGTCCTTTTGTATCAGCAGATACAGTACTGGGTCTTGGAGCAAAGACTGATCCTTAATTTTGTGTTTTTTTATCGTACATAAACCCTCTTGTCAGATATGTGCTTGGTTTTCTAGTAGCAAGCTCACTACTGTCGCACGGGAGCAGAGTGTCATTGCTGGTAGGCGATCAAGGGTATGTATGACTAGTAGGGGAGTACAAAATTTTTTTTTTGTATATTTTGTAATGAAAGTGTAATTATGTTTCGAGTTTTTTGGTTGTTGTGAGGAGTTCGGGATGATCCTTACAATCTTAGAACTAACATGGATGTTAGGATCAGGTGATCGGGATCGGTTTTGTGCTCCTTGAACAAGGTGATTGTCATGTAAGTGGAATAGCACCCACTGACAAAGGCCTTTAGGCTCTGCCGAGTAAGTGGATAAGACCCCATTGGCAGACCCACAAGAACTCTTAGCCATAGATCATTATCTCGCTGAGCTCTTGAGGTCCTAAGCAGACTACAAGGCAGTAGCCGCGAAGTCTTCAGCTAATAAGGTAGGAACCAAGGTTTATTAATACCTACAACATATGTTGTTTACCTGTCTATTTCAGTAGTTAGCTGTCTCTTACCCACCACCAATGGGTGCTAATCAGCTAAGTATATATCTGGCAGGGAAGTTGAATGTATAAAAATGATATTGTCATGTTACAATAAAGTTTTATACATACTTACCTGACAGATATATACGATTAATAGCCCACCCAGCCTCCCCGCAGGAGACAGGTGGAAGAGAAGAATTCTGATTAGAAAACGGGGATGGTTCCTAGTCCTGCCACCCAGGGCAGGGCGGTAGATCACCTGACCTACTTTGTAGCGTGTGCCGCGAAACAATTGAAATTCTGTCGGAGACGACGGAGTCTATAGCTAAGTATATATCTGTCAGGTAAGTATGTATAAAACTTTATTGTAACATGACAATATCATATTTCGTCTTTTGTAGGAGTCCTTTCAAAGGAGCCTCCTAGAAGGAAAGACTCTTCCCTTCCTATCAAAAGATCCTCCAGACGTATGGAGGTATCTGCCGCCAGGATCGATGCTCCTACTCGAGGTGAGGCTTCCTGTACGAACGTGGATGAACCGATCAGACGTCTGGCACCGGCCAGGAGTGAGGAGTCACCAGGAGGCAGGAGCCAAGAGCCAGGAGTGAGGAGTCACCCAGGAGGCAGGAGCCAAGAGCAGGAGTGTGGAGTCATCCAGGCAGGAGGCAGGAGCCAGGAGGCAAGAGCCAGGAGGCAAGAGGCAGGAGTCAGGAGTCAAGAGGCAGGAGTCAGGAGTCAAGAGGGGGGGGGGCAGGAGGAGGAAGGAGGAGCCAGGAGTCCGGAGTCAGGAGGCAGGAGCCAGGAGTCCGGAGTCAGGAGGCAGGAGCAGGAGTCCGGAGTCAGGAGGCAGGAGTCCGGAGCCAGGAGGCAGGAGTCAGGAGGCAGGAGTCAGGAGTCAGGAGGCAAGGAGGAGGCAAGGAGTCAAGGAGACAGGATCATTCCTGGAATTTATGACTCTTCTCCAAATAGAAGCTCCTCTCCTTCAGATCGTAGGAGGTCTTGGAAGGACTCTCCCTCCAAACGAGAGCTTTCTCCTTCGTCTGATCGAGGTTTTGGACGATTTGTCTGGTGACGAACCTCCTGCAAATGAGGGACTCTCGAATTATAAGGTCTTAGCCTCATTGTTGCTACAAGAGTTTGGAGACTCTCTTAGTCCGGCGGTCTCCTCTTCCTCGTTCTCTCTTTTCGAGCTCGGCTACGGCAAAATCTTCGGCCTTTCTGAAATGAAGCCTGCAATTTCTATGAAGAAGGCCCTCCATTCTTTAGATTCTTGGATGGACAAGAAGAAAGAGTGGGAAAGACTGTATTCTGCATGCCTCCTTCCAAACTCCATGGAAAAGAGAGGTATTTGGTATGGGACAGGAGAGGACTATGGGTCTTTCTCTTCCTTCCTCGGCCAGATGCGGACTTTTCCCAATTTAGTGGAGGCCTCTAGACGTCACTCTTTAGGATCGGTCAGATCGACGTGGAGCACTTCGGAGTTGAACCACTTTCTAAAGGGAACCTTTTTGTCACTTTAGAGGTGTTCAACTTTCTGGATTGGTCACTCGGAGTTCTGGCCAACAAATCTAAAGATCCGGAGTTTCTTAAAAACCCAGAGATTCTCCATAGCGTCCTGTCTTGCATGGACAAGGCAGTACAGGACGGTCGGGAGAAGTGGCTTCCCTTTTTGGTGCTGGTCTTCTGAAGAAGAGATCAGTATATGGATCCCTATTATCAAAAGGGGTTTCTCCGAGCCAGAGGACTGCTTTATTGTTCGCCCCTCTGTCGGATCATCTGTTTCCTTCTCAGTTAGTGAAGGATATATCTCGCTCGCTAACTGAGAAGGCGACACAGGACCTACTAGTACAAACGTCCAAGAAAGGACGCCCTGTAGTGTCGACGATTAAGAAGGACTCTCGTCCTCCTCAGCAGCCCTTTCGTGGAGGTGCAGCGGCTCGTCCCCCTGCCAGAAAGAAGAGCTCTGACAAGAGAGGAAGGTCTTCCTTTAGACCTTTCAAGAAAGCTAAATGACCTGTTGCTCCTTCAAGCACCAGTGGGCGCCAGACTCCTGAACTTTGCAGGAGTATGGGCAAAAAGGGGAGCCGACCCTTGGTCAGTCTCGGTCCTAAAGAAAGGATACGTAATCCCTTCGAGGACAGCCCTCCCCTAACATCTACGCCTCGGGAACTGTCAGCGAGGTACAGAGACCCTGTAATGAGAAAGACTCTCCTTCAAATGGTGGAACAAATGTGGGAAAAGGAGGCCATCGAACTTGTGCAGGATCCACAACTCCCTGGGATTTTACAATCGCCTTTTTCTAGTACCAAAGGCATCGGGGGGTGGAGACCAGTACTGGACGTAAGCGCTCTGAATCGCTTTGTTCAGAAAAAAGAAGTTCCGTATGGAAACGTCCGCTTCAGTAATGTCGGCTCTTCGTCAGAAGATTGGATGGTCTCTCTGGACTTGCAAGATGCGTATTTTCCATGTTCCCATTCACCATTTGTCAAAGAAATATCTTCGGTTTGTAATAGGAGAACAAGATTTTTTCAATTCAGGGCTCTGTGCTTCGGTCTGTCTACAGCTCCGCAGGTATTCACCAACCTGATGGCGAATGTGGCAAGATGGCTTCACCTAGAGGGAATAAACATCTCCCTCTACTTAGACGACTGGCTGATCAGGGCCAAGTCGGAGATCAGTGCTTGGAGGACTATCAGTAACAAGAAACATGATAGAATCGCTGGGATTACTCGTGAACCTCGAGAAGTCGCAGCTGATCCCCAGCCAGAGCTTGGTCTATCTGGGGATTCAGATGGATTCTCGGGGTTTTCGAGTATTTCCTTCGCGAGAAAGAATCACCCGAGGTTTGTCGAAAATCTCGAGCTTCTTAGAGAGAAAGAGCAGTTCAGCGAGGGATTATCTGAGCCTTTTAGGGACCCTGTCCTCACTAGAAAAGTTCTTCTCTCTGGGGAGGCTTCACCTTCGCCCTCTTCAGTTTTCCTGAAAGGGGTGTGGAGTTGGAAGTCGGGACAACTCTCGGACATCTTCCCGCTTCCACAAGAGATAAAAGATCACTTGAAGTGGTGGATCCTTCCTCTTCAAAAGAACGAAGGCGTATCGCTTGCCCTGCAGAACCCAGACCAAGTGTTATTTTCCGACGCTTCGGAGTCGGGATGGGGAGCAACGCTAGGAGCAAGGGAGGTGTCAGGCACCTGGACAAAGGAACAGGTGTCCTGGCACATCAATTGCAAGGAACTAGTGGCCATACACCTAGCCTTAAAGTTCTTCGAAGAGATAGTCAGAGGCGAGGTGTACAGATAAACTCGGACAACACCACGGCTCTGGCTTACATACGCAAGCAAGGAGGCACGCACTCTTTCTCACCTTTCAGTTGACAAAACACCTGTTAACCTGGACAGAAGAAAGAGGCATAACGCTCCTCACAAGATTTGTACAAGGTATAAAAGTGTGAGAGCGGACAGACTGAGCAGGAGGAATCAGGTCCTTCCCACAGAATGGACTCTACACGAAGAAGTGTGTCGAAGTCTTTGGTCCCTGTGGGGGAGACCTCACATAGACCTGTTTGCGACGTTCCTCTCAAAAGAGTAGAGATCTTTTGCTCTCTGTGGAAGATCCCGAGAGCCTTCGCAATAGACACGTTTCTCCTGGATTGGTCGGGTGTGGACGCCTACGCCTTTCCCCCGTTCAAGATCCTGGGGGAAGTGCTCAGGAAGTTCGTAGCTTCAAAGAGCGCGAAGTTGACACTAATAGCCCCATTTTGGCCAGCCCAAGAATGGTTCACGGAGGTACTGGAGTGGATAGTGGACTTCCCCCCCAGATCTCTTCCAAACAGACCAGATCTACTCAAGACAACCCCACTTCGAGAGGTTTCACACAACCTCCAGGTCTGCTCTGACTGCCTTTCGACTATCGAAACACTTGTCAGAGCGAGGGGCTTTTCTCGCAAGGCTGCGGGCTCTATCGCTCGAGCCCGCAGAGCTTCGACGAGAAGAGTATACCAATCGAAGTGGGAAGTCTTTAGGAGGTGGTGTAAGAGTCAGAAGCTGTCCTCCTCCAGTACCTCTATAGTTAATATTGCCGATTTCCTCCTCTTTCTGAGAGAGGAATCACACCTATCTGTCTCAACTATAAAGGGATACAGAAGCATGCTGTCTTCAGTATTTAGAAATCGAGGGCTAGAAATTGCAGACAACAAAGATCTACACGATTTAATTAGATCCTTTGAAACTTCAAAAGCAGCTACTCCTAGAACACCTAGTTGGAATCTGGACGTGGTCCTGAAATTCCTTTCCTCTGATAAATTCGAGCCTTTACATCTGGCTTCCTTCCGCGACGTCACTAGGAAATGCTTATTCCTGTTGTCTCTCGCTACAGCCAAGAGGACGAGCGAATTGCACGCTCTGGATTCCACAGTGGGGTTCAAAGGAGATGCTGCCATCTGCTCGTTCCAGACAATGTTTCTGGCGAAGAACGAAAACCCGTCAAAACCTTGGCCCAGAAGCTTTGAAGTAAAAGGTCTATCTAACCTCGTAGGCAGAGAGACAGAGAGGTCTCTCTGTCCAGTGAGAGCTCTTAAATTTTATTTAGAGAGGAAGAGACAGATGGGACTTGTCAACAAGGTCTTGGTGTGCTGTGAAGAACCCAAAAGACTCATGTCCAAAAACGCCTTGGCTTTCTTTGTGTGAGAAGCGTAATTCTGGACGCACACAAGAACTGCTCGGAGGAATCCTCGGTCTTCTAAAGGTTTAAGACCCAGAGGTGAGAGCAGTAGCAACGTCCTTGGCGTTCCAAAAGAATATGTCTCTTAAAAATATCATTGAGACTACGTATTGGAGGTGCAATTCAGTGTTTGCATCTCATTATCTGAAGGATGTGAGAGTGACTTATGAGAAGTGCTTCTCTCTAGGTCCATTTGTATCAGCAGATACAGTGCTGGGTCTTGGAGCAAAGACTGATCCTTAAAATATTTTGATTTTATAGTACATAAACCCTCTTGTCAGATATGTGCTTGGTTTTCTATTAGCAAGCTCACGATGTCGCACGGGCGCATAGTGTCATTGCTGGTAGGGGATCAAGGGTATGTATGGCTAGTCGGGGAGTACAAAATTTTTTTTGTATATTTTGTATAAATGAAAGTGTAAATTATGTTTCGAGTTTTTGGTGTTTGTAAGGAGTTCGGGGATAACTCCTTGCAATCGTAGAAAACCTAACATGGATGTTAGGATCAGGTGATCGGGATCGGTGTTGTGCTCCTTGAACAAGGTGTATTGTCATGTTAGTGGAATAGCACCCAATGACAAAGGCCTTTAGGCTCTGCCGAGTAAGTGGATAAGACCCCATTGGCAGACCCACAAGAACTCTTAGCCATAGATCAATATCTCGCTGAGGCTCTTAAAGCTAAGCAGACTCCAAGGCAGTAGCCGCGAAGTCTTCAGCCTAATAAGGTAGGAAACAAGGTTTATTAATACCTACGACATATGTTGTTTACCTGTCTATTTCAGTAGTTAGCTGTCTCTTACCCACCACCAATGAGTGCTAATCAGCTAAGTATATATCTGGCAGGGAAGTTGAATGTATAAAAATGATATTGTCATGTTACAATAAAGTTTTATACATACTTACCTGACAGATATATATGATTAATGGCCCACCCAGCCTCCCCGCAGGAGACAGGTGGAAGAGAAGAATTCTGATTAGAAAACGGGAATGGTTCCTAGTCCTGCCACCCAGGGCAGGGCGGTAGATCACCTGACCTACCGGTAGCATGTGCCGCGAAATTTGAAATTCTGTCGGAGACGACGGAGTCTATAGCTAAGTATATATCTGTCAGGTAAGTATGTATAAAACTTTATTGTAACATGACAATATCATTTTTGTTTGCTTTGTTGGCGATCAGAAAATTTTATCGTCGCAAAAGTCTTTACTAATATACTTCTTTAGCAATCGGAATACTCCTTTGCTGAGAAGTAGTAGTCACTTTAGTAGAGCCAATCCTGGCTATACCCCCATAGTGCTACAAGGTTGAGATGAGCATCAACAACAGGCGGTATCTACCTGCAACAGCTCTCTTGCGAGGTAGGAACAATAAATATTGGTTCAATGCTAGCCTTTCATTCAGTTCTCGAATACATTAACCACTTTTAATGTTTTGGGGTAATTTTTGTCCATGAACCCCTCTGCCTGTCAATATGGATTCAGCTTAGTGATTACTGGGTAAGTTACTTATATAAAGATTTTATTTTTATAATAAAATTAGATTTTATGTATATTTATACTTAACCAGTAATTTGTTCCGATACGTATACAAACCCTCGGTCCTTTAACAATAGGAAGGTACTTAGCGGCAGCTGAACCGGTCGTAAGCTTCAAACAAGGGGGTTTGGTAGTTAACTACTTGTCCGGCAGTTGGCAGTCAGCTCGACTGCGAGGAGAAGAGTCACTTTGCTTTCAGCCGCGCTGGTGGATAGACGTGCTGCTCACCTCTCTACCTGCTTTTATGTCGTATGCTTGGTTTTCTTCACATCGTGAAGGCTTTTTCTCTTTTTCTCTTAGTGTGCATGTGCAAAGCTTACGTAAGTACGTGTCTGTTTTTGCGTATTCATACTAAAGTGATTTGCGATTATTATGGATTCCCGAGAGCTGGAGAGACCCCCTCGCCCCCCCATCAGTCGCAGATTG
Source organism: Macrobrachium nipponense (assembly GCF_015104395.2). Taxonomy (NCBI): domain Eukaryota; kingdom Metazoa; phylum Arthropoda; class Malacostraca; order Decapoda; family Palaemonidae; genus Macrobrachium; species Macrobrachium nipponense. Next base: position 34,959,590 of record NC_061105.1, read on the forward strand.
TGCCCTGGTGTGGAGGGCCGTAAGTGTGGGGCCTTTTGGTCCTCTGACGAGGTAGATCCGCATGAATTTTGCACTCGGTGCCGAGGGCGAGAATGCTCTCGCACCGAGCCATATGATGGTTGCATTGTTTGGTCGGAGGAGCAGTGGGAGCGCTATGGAGGGAGGAAGAAGCCGCGTAAGCTGGCCAGGGAGTCATCGTAGGGATCTCCGGTTACTCCCTTGGTCACTGACACGTCTTCTTTCTCACCTCCATCTCAGCTCCCTCGTATGGCTCCTTCCCTTCGGGGGAGTATCTCGCTCCTTCTCCTCTCTCGATCAGTCGAGCATGGAGGAGGAGGCTAGATACCCCGATGTTCAGTTGTATTCGGGGTCGTCCGTTCGCTCGGGGTGGGAACTGTCGTCCTCCCCCCCGGGGGGCAAGGGAACCCCCCCCCCCCCCCCTCCCCCCCCCTTACTAACCCAACTACTCTTCCTTCCTTAGATCTGCTTGCCACGGGTGATGATCTCGGCTGGTGGTACTCGCTGGGGCTCCAGGGGACACCGAGTGTACTGGGACTGCTTAGTCATCTGGCGAGAGGGACCAGACCGGTAACGCATGGCCCTACCACGACCACGACAGTATCCACGCCTGGTTACGCTGCTCCGCCGCACCTGGTATACACCCAGCACGTTGCCATGGTTACCCCGACAGCTGCTGTTAAGGCGCCGCTGCCAGAGGTGAGGAGGTATACTGTGATGCCGCCGCCTGGTTTTGCCGCTTATGCTCCAGCCCGACTTCTGGTGCCCCAAGAGCTCTCCTTTGGACCTGCCTCCAGTACAGAGGATGCCGCTGGTTCCTGCCCCGCCTCCTGTTCCTGAGATTGCTGCTGCTCCAGTACCAGTTCCTGCCCCGCCTCCTGTTCATGAGATTGCTGCCGCTCCAGTACCAGTTCCTGCCGCTGTTGTTCCTGCCCGTGGTGTTGCTGCCCCCACCCAGGTACTTCCGGACAGGTGCAGTGGGGCCCTGTTGCTTTGGCAACTGCCCCGGCTCCATCCTGGATGGAAGATTTGATGGTGGTCCTGAGGAAGCTGACAAAGAAGAAGAAGAAGAGGAGGAAGGTGTCGTCGTCGTCTTCATCGTGGTCTTCATCGTCGTCTTCGTCGTCGTCTGCCGCCGCTTCCCCTTCGACTTCTAAGGCCCCACAGCCGAAGAAGAAGAAGGTAGCCTCCTCCCCCCCTAAGAAGGGTCTGCAGGGTGGGACGGTTGGGACTTCTGCTGGTCCTCCTGTTCCTTCGGGAACGGGGCCTGTGGACTGGAGGAGTGCTGGCTAACACCGGTACGTACCTCCTCGCCTGGCGTCAGAGGTTCTGCCTTGACGCCAGGTACCGTCTTGGCCTCTCGTTCGTGAGAGGTATCGAGTGTATGGTCGCCCGCGGTTGACCGTGCAGCCAAGACCCAGGCAACCGAGTCCGCTTGACGCCAGGATCCAGGCACGGAGCGGAAGACTGGCAGGAGTCGCCCAGGTGACTCCCACAAGGCCAGTGATCATTCTCGTGGCGATCCGCAGGTACCCAGGGTTGATGCGACGGTCCCAAACCGTCCACGGGCTGAGGGGAGGAAGCGGTCCCCTCGGTCGCCTGGACAAGCGGCATGAGGCGACGTGAGGACAGGCCTCGCTCCCACTGCGACAGCGGACTCTGCCGATCCCCTGACCGCCGCTCCTACCGGGACCGGGTGGAGAGGAGGACCAGCAGCAGCTCTTCTGACGCTCGGGACCGTCACCGCTATTCTCGGTCCAGCTGCTCTCCCCAAGACAGCCGCTCGACCAGGCCTGCAGCTCGATGGCGATCGCCTGCAGCCCCCCCAGCACGCTGGTTCTGCCGGTGGGCGAGGGGGGATCGTCAAGTCTACCTCTCCTATCCCTTCAACTTCCTCGGGCTACACCGGGAAGAGCGAGGCGATCATTAGCGATCGCGAGGGGCGCGCTTCTCGCGATCCCACCACGACGCCCTACGAACCTGGCATGGTCCTACGACCGACCAGATCGTACGCGCAAGTGGCAGGAGGAGATCATGAGGGGTCTGTTGTGGTTCCTCCTGTGGAAGGAGGAAGGTCTCGGGAGGTGTTCTCGCTGGACGGGCTTGACGGTCCGTCTCCTCAGGACGCAGTCACTCCCGAGATCCAGAGGTCGTTCGTTGAGGTCATTGCGCTGATTCGTCAGCACAACGACCTCAGGGAAGGATCGATGCTCCCACCTTCCGAGCCTACATTGGGTTTGGAGTCGTTCTGGGGACCCAAAAAGGAACCCAGGGCGACGGTGGGTCTGCCGCGATCAGCCTTGGCTGACAGTGTGCTGAGCCAGGTGGACGCTCTTGTCTCCAGACAGGAGGGTTTGCTTCGGTCTGGCAGGTCGTCCAAGCTCCTTCCCTCACCTCTACCGCGACAGAGGCGTTTTTACGTGCCATCAGAGGACCCTCTGCCGCCCAAACAGGTTAACCCGGAGCTAGCTAAGCTAACTCTGGGGGTGTGTCTGCAGTAGCTCCTGTCAGAGAACCTCTGGTTCTCGCAGTAAGAGGCACTTGCTTTGGAATCTACCGCCATGGCAGCATTCCAAGCAGTCTCCTGGATAGACCTGTGGTCCCTCACAGTGTCTAAAGCCGCGGCCTCCTCGGGAAACATCACTCCTGAAAGGGACCCGGCTTTCGTGAGACTGTGCCAGTCTGGCGGTAGGGCTATCTCCTACCTGGCCCACCAGACAGCCAACCTGTGGGCCAACCTGGTTCTGAGGCGTAGGGAAGCTGTCCTCACTCAAGTAACCAGGGCGGCTGGGCGAGAGGCAGCGTTGGGTCTTCGCAACGGACCGGTGTGGAGTTCCTCCTCTCTCTTTCCCAGAGAGATGGTGGACGCTGCGGTGGAACAATGGCGCACTGATGAAAGTAACTGTTTAGTCCACCAGGCAGTATTGAAGGTGGCTGGGCAACCTCGAACGACTGCGGCTAAGCCCAAGAGTTTAGCTAGCGCTCCTCTGCAGCTAAGACGATCGCTTCGTTGAAGCCGAGAGGAAAGACTCTGCTTTCGACTTCGACTGTAAGGAGTGACTGTAACCAGCCCTCCTTCCTGTCCTCGTTCTCTCGAGGAGGAACTGGGAAGAAGAAGTCGAAGAGAGGAGGGAAACGCTAGGGACAGCATTCCCCCTCACCTGCTGCCGGAAGTGGGGGGCTGTCTGGCGAGCCATTGGGCAACGTGGCAGCGCTACGGGGCGGAGACCTGGATAGTGAACGTCCTTCGTGAGGGATATTTACTACCCTTGAAGTCTTGGCCACCCCTCACCTCCAACCTGGTCCATCTACAGACGTATGTTCCTGGTTCGGCCAAGGACGTGGCGCTTCGGCAAGAAGTAGAAGCCATGCTGAGCAAACGAGCTGTGGAGATCATATGGGATCAGTCGCCGGGCTTCTACAGTTTACTTTTCCTGGTGGAAAAGTCCTCGTGGGGCTGGCACCCGGTGATAGATCTCTCTCCCTTGAACTGATTCATTCGCCAGACTCAGTTCATGATGGAAACAGCACGATCAGTGCTCGATTCCATCAGGGAGAACGATTTCATGCTTTCTGTGGATCTGAAGGACGCGTATTTCTAGATACCCGTCCATCAATCCTCCAGGAAGTACCTCCGCTTCATCCTCGACGGGATGGTGTACCAGTTCAGGGCACTTTGTTTCGGTTTCTCTACTGCCCCACATATGTTCACGCGAGTGTTCACGCTGGTGTCGGCTTGGGCCCACTCGGTAGGGATACATCTTCTGAGGTATCTCGACGATTGGTTAGTCCTGGCGAGCTCCCGCTCACAGTTGCTACAGGACAGAGATCAACTCCTTGAATTCTGCTGCGATCTGGGGATCGTAGTGAATTATGAGAAGTCGGATCTCGAGCCCTAGCAGAGGATAAAGTACCTGGGCATGCTGATCGATACGGTAGCAGAGCGAGTCTCCCCCGCAGACTCGTGGATCAGCAGGCTCAGGGAGGTAGCAGGACGGTTCCTGTCCCTACAGGAGCAGCCAGCTCAGCAGTGTTAGGTCGTGATCGGTCACCTGTCGTCTCTTGAGAAGTTAGTCCCTCACAGGCGTCTTCACCTGCGGTCTCGTCAATGGAGACTAAAGGCGTGTCGGTCACTCAAGAGACCCACCTTTCTTCCCCGTGTCTCTCACGGAGGAGGTGAGGCAGGACCTAGCCTGGTGGCTGGATGACACGAACCTTGTAAGAGGAGTGCCTCTTCGCACTCACTCACTCTCTCTCTCTCTCTCTCTCTCTCTCTCTCTCTCTCTCTCTCTCTCTCTCTCTCTCTCCCCCCCCGGGAGATGTTGCTGTTTTCAGACGCATCTACCGAGGGATGGGGCGCACACCTGGAGGAGTTGTGGCTGTGGGTGTGTGGAACCATCATGACAAGCACCTTCACATCAAT